>NW_027466087.1:192500-367500 GCF_046127955.1 Nelusetta ayraudi
CCTCTCTAGCGTTATTCCCCGGGGCGAACACGACCTCCACTGGTAGAAGTGGGTAACTGCACCCTGCTCACTGATCACTCTCACACACGCCACAAACCACAACAAAAGCAGGAACAGTGCTTTGCCACAATTATGCTACATAAACACGTCCTGGTCCCCTCTGGATCCTCTTTTCCGGTCCTCGCGATCACTCTCTTGGCTGCGGTGGGCATGGTTCTTCCTTTGTCAGGGCATTCTCTGGCCCAGTGACCCATTCGGCCGAAGATGTCTCCGCTAGTCGCCCTTCGTCGGTTGTCGTTGTTCCTGTAGGGCCGTCTCGCCGTGTCACTGAGGTGCTTCATCATGGTGAGGGAGGCACGCTTTATCTTCTTGTCCTCTGCATCGCTGGCCTCCTGCAGAAGCCTCTCAGCGTGCACTGCATGACGTCGGACCTCTGTCAGCCGGGCATCTTCAATCCCCACGCAGCAGCTTGTGTTAACTGCTTTGGCGATCTGGGGGAGCAGCCCTTGTCTGAAAGCAGTGATGAGGCTGGCCGTTTGGTTGACGGCAGTCCTGATGAACGTGGCGACGCTGCGGCGTCGGTGCTGGATTGCGCAGGGTTGTACGGTGGTAGCGTTGGATGAGGGCAGGCGGGAGGAGGGAAGACAGGCATGTCCAGGAGAGGGTCCCTCGGGCCTGTAAGAGAAGGATACAGACGATTTGGTGCATTTGAATGCTCGTGTGTGAGCGGCTCCTTTTCTCCCTCCTCTGGGGAGTGTGTGTGAGTGTGTGCACCCTCTGCCGTTATCTCTGTCACCCCTGTGCTCCAGCGCCCAGCGCTGTTCACACGTTTGTTTTTGTTTTCTTTACTTGTTTCCTGTCCCTGACCTCTGCTTCAGGTTTCCAGAATGAAAAACACCTTTCATGATCTTTGATGATTTGAATCTCCCACCTGTTTGGGTTTTTCTTTTTTGTAACCTTTCCCTCTGCTATCTTCAATTTATCCCGGAGGTTTCTCAATTCCTCCAAACTCAGTGATCCCCCTGCTGGGAAATCATACTTTTCAACCCAAATTCCCAACATGTCAAGACAATCTGGACCATATTTTTTCCTCATGTCGTCCACAATTGGTCCCCCCTGGGGAACAGCAGCAGCCACTTTGCTCTGGTTCTTCCCCAGCACTGTCTAGCTAGACTTATTACTCTGACTTTTCACTAAGTTTTCACAAAATTCCAAGTCAGAAAATACACAGGCGTCCCCGTGCACCCCTTTTTCTTACTCTAGCAAAAAGGTGGAGAAAAAACTCACCCCTCTGGTAGTTTACCTACCAGAAGCTTCCGGCTCACTTGTGGAGCGGGAATTTCAGTGTTGATTCAGAATCAACACCGACCTGACAGGCACGGTTAACGTATGCGCTCCGTCCTGCCCCGGGACCGTTCGTAGACGACAAGGAAAACAACCCACTGGTCACTGATATGTCTGAGACAAGAACAATTACTTCTCACCCGATCTCTGAATCAGCACTTCCTTTCCAGGTTCGCTTGGATAGACGTGAAGCCGATCAGATCCACTCTTAGACGCCGATCCTCTCATCTCCGAATGCTTGGTTCGAGGTAGAGGGGGAACGAGGAGTTTCCTCCGTTCCTGGTCCCGGGCCCTCAACGTCCCAGAGTTCCACTGACAGGTCTCCAGCAATCCTGTTCGTGACGCCAAATTGTTGTGGAAAAGAGCGAAGATGCCAATGCAGGAATACTGGGGTAATAAGTAATTTAATGAACAAACAATAAAAAAAGGGATCGGAGCTCCGAGGCACAAAACACAGTAAAATGGGAGTGCGAGTGCAAGGTGGGAAGGAGGAAGAAGGTCTCTTATACACAGGACTCGGAGGGGATAAGATAAGGAAAGAACAGGGAGGAGAACAGAGAGAGACAAACCAACGACTATACGATAGTTGACCGATTTCACAGCTCATATCCTGTACAGGGAGAGGACGAGCACATCAGTGGCAGGCCATAAAACAAAGTGAAATACGATGCGTATATGTTAGCCTAGGATTCTAACAGTTTACACGTGCTACTAGTGATCATACAATATAAACCAAGATAAAGAATAACACAAGAATACTTTATCATGTTCGACCCATCTTAATAACCGAGATTTTTTTTCCAGGTGCGCTTTGCTCATCTCTTTGTACCAAATATTTAGGGGAGTTTTTATAACATCACATAGGTTATTAGAGTATATAGTCTTGAAAGCTTTGTCACCCAGCAGAGATTGAAGTGGGATATCTAGTTGGTCAAATTCTAGCTCCTTCCATTTTGCATCGTAACCCGCCCTGCACCAGTAGACTATATACTGCAGTTGTGCTGCTTTATAGTAGTCCTCCAAGCATGGGAGTGACATCCCTCCCTGTTAAGTGTAATGTTTTGTAGCGTACCCTTGGTTTCTTGTTCTGCCATATGAATCTAGAAATGATCCGATTCCATTCACTGAATTTCTTATTGGGTATTTCTACAGGTAGCGATTGGAGTAGAAATAACAATTGTGGTAAAATAACCATTTTTTAAGTATCTATTCGGTTGTAAAAATCAAGTACTAGGGGGGTCCAACTATCCAGATCATTTTTAATTTTGGTTGTGATGCTACCGTAGTTTACGCTATATAAATCTTTGGGGGTCTTGGGAATATGAAGACCTAGGTATTTGAAAATTCTGGTTTTCCATTTAAATTTAAAGGACTTACGTATGTTTTCTTGAGGTATGTCATTAAAAGTAAGAGTTTGAGTTTTCTCTATGTTCAATTTGTATCCCGAATATGAACCACATTGGTCGAAGGAGGGCATTAATTTAGGGAGACTGGTATCCGGGTCGGATAAAGTCACCAGGATGTCATCTGCATATAAACATGTCTTATATTCGTTCCCCTTGAATAGTATTCCCATGATTTCTGGGTCTTCCCTAATCTTTTGAACAAGTAGCTCTATAGATAGAGCAAACAAGATGGGGCTCAGTGGGCAGCCCTGTCAGCAACCCCTCTCCAAACAGATTGTACCTGAAAGACTGCCATTTATTCTGATCCGGGCCACAGGTGAATTTTAAACATTTTATAACTGTATTGTTAAAGCCAAAACGTTGCAGGACCAGGTATAAAAATTCCCATAGAACAGAGTCAAAAGCTTTTTCTGTGTCAAAGCTAATTGCTAAGGACATTGTGTTTCCTTTGCTCATTATATGTAACAGATGTATAGCTCGCCTAACATTGCCTTGTGTTTGTCTATTTTTAACAAAACCTGTCTGGTCCGTGTCAATTAGGTTAGGGATAATATTTTCTAGTGTGTTGACAATAATTGAAGTGAAACTTTTATAATCAGTGTTTAAAACTGAGATAGGTCTGTATGAGCTGCAATCTGTCCTATCTTCCCCTGGTTTCAGTATTACAGATAATATGGCCTGTTTCCAAGATGGTGGGGTCTCGCCACCTTTTAAGACATAGTTAAAACAATTTAATAAATAGCAGTGGGGTCACAGAGTCCCTAAAAGTCTTATACCATTCTGCTGGTAGTCCATCTCCCCCGGCTGCTTTGCTTGTTTTCAGTTTAGAAATTGCCTTGTCGACCTCTGCATTTGTAATCTCTGTAGTTAAGCACTTATTTTGTTCTGTGACAACAGATGGCAGGTCTAGGGATTTCAAAAAATTGATTGACTGTTACTGCTTCTGCTAATTCGGGTTGAGTGTATAAATTCCTGTAGTATGATTCAAAAGACTTATGTATTGCTTCTGGCTTATAACACATCTGGTTGGTGACCGGGTCCTTTACTTTATATATGGATCTTCCAGACTGTTGTTTTTTAAGTCTCCAGGCTAAGAGTTTTTTAGCACGGGGTCCATTTTCATAGTGGGTTTTTTTGATATACTTAAGTGTAAGTTCCTCCTGGTCGTTCAGTTTCTTATTTAGTTCTGATTTTACTACGGTTATTTGTTCCAATAAGGTGGGGTCGTTAGTCTCTACATGCTTCCGTTCCAGTGAGTCTAATTTACTTGTCAAGTCGTTAAGGTGTTTAAGTTTTTCTTTTTTCCTTTGTGATGCCCAACTTATAATCTTTCCACGCAATACTGCTTTTCCAGCATCCCATAAAATACTCTGTGACGTCACTGTGCTACCGTTAAGGTCTGTATATTCCTTCATTTCTTTCCTAATGTAATCTTCAAATCGGGTGTCATTTAATAGGGAGGTGTTGAGTCTCCAAATAGTGTTTTTGTGTGGGACACCTACATTTATTTTCACATATACACCTGAGTGATCTGATATGTCGCTAACACCAATTCTACAATCTAAAACCCTGTGTCTGTCTGTTCTGAACATAAAGAAATAATCGATCCTCGAGTAAACTGAATGAGGGTGAGAGTAAAAAGTCAATTGTTTAGTGGATGGATGAAAATCCCTCCATACATCAAACATACCAATCCTTTTAATCATCTTCTTAATATTTAGTGACTCAGGATTTGTTTTCTTTGTCGGGTTTGATGAGTCTAGAGTGGGATGCAGCTGTACATTCCAAGGGGACTCGTGCCACGCAAAGCCTATTCCGACCTGGCGATCCTGTTTGAATCCATTAGCAACCAGCTACATTACCCCGGGCAGCTTCACGGGTACAGGTGGATGTATGCTAAATGCAGAGAAAATGGACTGCGTGTGAGAAAAGAGTCTGTGCGTTTGGTTTTGAAGGAGCTGGATCCAAGAGGAGTGTCATTAAGGCAAGCGGGGCGTCTCAGACGGAGGAATTACTTCTCAAACTTCTCAACTTCATCTGGCACCTGGACTCATATGATGAACTGAAGCCATATGGTATTTGTGTGAATGGATGTATCGATGGCTTTTCAAGAAAAATAATCTGGCTCAATGCTTACACAACAAGTAGTGACCCAAAAGTAATTGGAGGGTGCTACATAGAAGCGGTACAGCGTTTTGGGGGGTGCCCTAGAGTTGTTCGAGGCGACCTTGGAACCGAAAATGGCCATGTTAGAGGCTTCCAGCGTTTCCTCGTCCCTGTTCAACCAGACGACACCCTCGATAGTTACTTGGAGGGGGCCAGCACTGCCAATCAAAGAACTGAATATTGGTGGGGTTTCCTGTGTGGCCAGCGCATGGAGTTCTGGTTAGCCTTGTTATCAGACCTCAGAGACAACGGGCATTTTGATGGCGAGTTTCTGGACAAAAGTCTCCTGCAGTTTTGTTGTATGGGCCTCCATACAGGTGAGTTCATGAATAATGTTTTATTTTCATTTTGTGCGCATGTGTATGTGAGGGAGAGAGAGGGGAGGGAGGACAGAAACGGGAAAGGGGATGTTGGGAAGACAGACAGACAGAGACGGGAGGAAAGGAAAAAGAATGCTAAAGAGAAGGGGTAGAAAAGGGAAAGGAACAGAGATGGAAGGGGAGAGAGATGGAACAGAAGGGTAGAAACAGAGAGGATAAGAGATTGGGAGAAAGGGGGGGGGAGGGAGGGATGAACAGAGACAGGGAGGGAGGGAGAGGGTGGGGTTGCTCATGTGTGAATGCTGTAATTTAGTGTTTTATTTCTGTTCTGCTGGCACAGCTCTTCCTAAATGTATACATTTTCTACAGGATGAGTTGGATGACACTGCACAAGTGTGGAATGCACACAACATCAGGCCATCAAGAAACCTGAACGTCCCAGCGGTCAGCCTAATGTGACGCATGCTGTTCCTGAACTTTAGCGAACAACATATTTTCTCTCCCCTGTTGAAGATGAACACATTCAACTGTGCAAAAATGAATGTGTCTTTCGGCTGGCTGTACCATGTAATCCAGATATTTATGAACTCTGTATCATCTTTATGGCTGAGTCCCATCTTGCTCCACCAACAGATCCGTATCAGGCTGTGAACTTGTATTTGCACCGAAGAGAGGCCATCACTGCATCTCTCTAAACCACCCGACCCTCTCCACAGGATGGACACTTATTCCACTGCAGTGCGCCTCCCCCTGACCCTATCCAGAGAATGGACACTAAATTGTTGTGAACCTCCTGTTATTTTGTGTATTGTTAAATCTCTAGTGTTCCTTTTAAAAATACACAGGGATATTGGTTATTTACTGCACTCCTTTGTTTCTGTTATTACGCAATCCTTATGGTGATGCTATTTACTGAATTTACTTTTTGACCTGAAGGTCGTGTGTGCAAAGAGCTGTTAAATAAAAGTAGCCATGTGAAAGAACTTAACTATGTTCAGAACAAAGTTGTTGAAACATTGAGAAACACAGAAGCACAAGGTTACTTTAAGATTTACTTTAATTATTCTTCACTTCCATGAATTAATGAACATTAACGTGATTCTTTAAAGTCAACAATTCCTGAAAAATTAAACCGGTGTTGGACAACTCGTTCTGAATGCTTGGTTAAAGTAAACAGATGGACCTGTAAGCAGTCATTTTCAAAACAACATTTTTACTTTCAACAACAAAAAAAAAACACCCTCATAAAACTCTGCTGAAGCATTTACTAGTCTGTAACACAGGTGTAACTATGGAAGCAGATAGTTACCATAATCCAAATAAAAATGCAACAGCAGAAATGCTTTTAAATTTTAAGAACGAAGCTGCATTATTGGACTCATAATTAAAATGGTTAATAAGTCATTCAATCTGCATTTTCATTTTCTTCTTCAAGACTGCTCATTCTTGTACTTAATTCAAATGAAAAAGGAAAACACATTTGAGATTTAATTTTCAAAACATGCACCAGCAAAGAGTTACCAAAATTCAATATGAAATGTAAAATTCAAAAATGAAAAAGCAATAGCAGAATGCTTTTTCATTTTAAGAATGAAACTGCATTATTTGACTCATAATTAAAATCATTAATAAATATTCCTATATGCATTTTCATTTTCTTATTCGTGTCGCACCTTTTATGACACAATCAAAAAGAAAACTGAGGGCATTGCTTTTTAATTTTCGTGGTCCTGCCCTGCACAAGAGTTACCACAACTCGAAAACGAAATCGCAGTCTCAAAGTAAGCGCGCGGCGCAGGAAAGTGACATCAGCAGCTCTCCACCTGTGGGTATGGCGGTATGACGCCAAGTGTCATTTGCCTCCTGTTATGTGTAAATTCTAATGTTTGTGAATTTAATAAAGATATATATATATATATATATATATATATTTTTTTTATTTAAAAAGAAAAGAAAAGAAAAAAACGGTATGGTGGTATGACACCACTTTGCCATCGTTACTTCTTTCACGTCATTGAAGTTGCCGGTAATCGAGATTTAAATCGGCGAAAAACGTGGACCACTGACAGATCTCGCACCAGCATCTGCCACCAGTCGACGGATTGATCTGTTGCTTCGCATCCTTCGTCGGATGGACTGGTGGCCGACGCCGAACGGAAGCAATGATCCGTTGCATCGCATCCTGCGACGGATGGACTGGTGGCCGACGCCGAACAGCTGTTACTACACCAATGTAACAAATAGCTTTAGCTTTGATGTTGTGCTAGTGCATCAAGGTGTTCCATAACTGACAACAGGTTGGCTAGGGCAACCTTGTTTGCGTCCGTATCTGGGACGGCAGAATACCTGCTCAACTCGGTCCCGAGCATCATATTCAGATACACTATTCAACTCCACCTGGGAAGCTAAATCCAGCAGGGTTTGAACAATTGTGTCAATGTGCACCATGCTCAAATCTGTCCGACCAACGAGATCCGTCAGTGGTCCACGTTTTTCGGCGATTTAAATCTTGTTTACCGGCAACTTCAATGACGTGAAAAGTAACGATGGCAAAGTGGTGTCATACCGCTATACCTTTTTTTTGTTTTGTTTTGTTTTTTTAAATATACAGTATATATATACATTTATTAAATTCACAAACATTAGAATTTACACATAACAGGAGGCAAATGACACTTGGCGTCATACCGCCATACCCACAGCGGAGGTGGAGAGCTGCTGACGTCACTTTCCTGCGCCGCGTGCTTACTTTGAGATTGCGATTTCGTTTTCGAGTTGTGGTAACTCTTGTGCAGGGCAGGACCACGAAAATTAAAAAGCAATGCTCTCAGTTTTCTTTTTGATTGTGTCATAAAAGGTGCGACACGAATAAGAAAATGAAAATGCATATAGGAATATTTATTCATGATTTTAATTATGAGTCAAATAATGCAGCTTCGTTCTTAAAATGAAAAAGCATTCTGCTATTGCTTTTTCATTTTTGAATTTTACATTTTATATTGAATTTTGTTAACTCTTTGCTGGTGCATGTTTTGAAAATTAAATCTCAAATGTGTTTACCTTTTTCATTTGAATTAAGTACAAGAATGAGCAGTCTTGAAGAAGAAAATGAAAATGCAGATTGAATGACTTATTAACCATTTTAATTATGAGTCAAATAATGCAGCTTCGTTCTTAAAATGAAAACGCATTTCTGTTATTATATTCTTATTTTAATTTGGATTATGGTAACTGCTTCCATATAAAACAAATACATCCATAAATATATACAATGTGAGAATTGTTTCTTGCAAGAGCTGTACTTCAACCCATGACCATCGATAAAAGTGTACACATCTAATCGTAAACAATCTGCTGCAACCTGAATTTCCACTTCTGTGTCTATAAACCAGTCACAGCTTGACTGATGGCTCTGAAGAAGCAGTTTCCATCAGCCTCTACATTCTCATTTGTACACGGCGAACCTAATGGGCCATTGCAATCAGAAATTGGAAAACTCGCACGGTCCAAATGAATCTTCAAGTTTTTGCTAAGGTCTAAACAAACATCAACATCAAGGGGAGAGAAGTTACACTCTTCATTGGTCACAGCACTGACAAACTCTACGTCAGAATTATCCATGTCAAAGTGAGGAGTTTTGCTCTTCTGAAGTGACTCACTGTTGCCAGCTGGTGCTGGAATTTTAAACCGTGACCGGTTTCGCCTTGATGAAAAGAACCATGCAGAACCTTGGCTAATCTAATACCAGTGCCATGATCTGCCACTGCATCTTCACTAGTACGAACTGATGATGGATCACAAATCACATGTGCGAGGCGTAGAACGAGCGGAGCAGTCAAAGGCAACAGAAGAAGAAAGAAAAGCCTCCTTAGCTTAGTTGATCTTCTGTGTTGCCTCCTGGACGGTGCTGGCCTCCTCTGGCTTGGTGCTGGCAACCACGGGAGCCACAGGAACCACGGGCACAGCTCTGGTCATCTGTGGCGTCGCCTCCACCTGATTAAAATGAGAAAGATGTGATTTTATGCCAATAAACATAGAAAGGAAAACACTAGGCTTTACACGGTCACGATTTTTGTGCCAATCACCGATCCAATCACGTTAGAGGCAATAAATACTTGTTTCTGTACACCCCTTGCCTTCTCACGAGCACCGTCGAAAGTTGTTTGCTTTTGCATCCGTTTCAGAGTTTGCTTTTCTTTTTCTTTCTCCGCGCTGCGTTTCTTGAACTCGACATGCTCCTCCGTGTGTATCTTTTCCAAGTGCCTGATTAAATTTGTGGTGTTGAATTTTTTTACCAAAGTTCCCCCGCGAGGTACTGTAGCGTTGCATATATTGCAGATTCAAAGAAACTTTATTGTCCGTCACATAGCGACAGTACTCAAAACAGGAAGAGGCACGAAGACGAAAATGAAGGTTTTTGAATCATGAATCATTAGCTCTCGGTGTTATGCCCCGGCCTAGGGGGAACCAGGACACAACATAAAGGCTCCCCCCCCCTTCTCCCAGCTCTCAAATTAGACAAAGGTGCTTCGTCCACAGGATGGTTTTTATTAAACGTCACCATCATTGCACTGGCGTCAGGGAGGGCATGGCCAAAACAACAAACAAAATGGCTCTCTTATGGATCTTACCTATGAAGAAAACAATCAAATAAATGACAGTCAAACTAACCTCCTTAACTAAAACACAGGAGAAAAGGGTCACAACACAAATGGCTTCCCTCCCCTACGGGCTACGTGGACACAAAGGGAACTGAAATAGATTACAAAACAGAATTGATGGCTGAACACAGAATGCTGCTGCTGCGGCACATGGCCTCTGGTTGGGAGCTGGGAGAAGGACAAAGAGACCGAGGTGTTGAAGTCCTCCTCCTTAAATATTGGCACCAGCCAATCACCTTTCCGCACCTGGAACAAGCAAAAAAAAGGAAACACAGGATCTACTGCGCCATCTAGTGCCCAAACGGACACACAGCAGACAAAAGGAACTGACAACAATGTAAACCCAAATCTATACATTTACATAACACTCGGATACAAACAAATAAACATGTCGATGCTGTGAAACTACTTTGGAGGAAATGAGACAGATTAAAAAAGTTTCAACACGACCATGACGTCATTGATCGGTGATTCATGACATGACGCCCGATCATGAACGTTTCAAAAAATGCCAAATATCGGCCGATCCGATACAGCCGATAAGATCGGTGTAAAGCCTAGAAAACACATACAGGTGATGAAGTGGAAATGAATAAGTACAAACCTGCTGCACTGCTGTGACATTGCTGGAGGCAGACTCAGTCATGTGGACAGTTGAACGTGTTGCCCACACCTGCAAATACAAGGACACAAAGTAACGTTTAAAGAACTGCATTTATTGTCCTATCACAAAGATGCACACAATGAAATACACATATCCCAAATACCAACATGTCACTTGTTTATTTTGGTTTTTGAGGCAACGCGTGCTGATCGACGTCTCAGGCTGGACATCTTGAAGAACATAAAGAAATGAATTCATAAACAAAGTAACACACTAATTAAACTGTACATGTACTGTACATATGTGATCTTGTGTTGATAATAGGGGTGGGGCGATACGGCTAACCCACGATTCGATACTGTCACGATATTTGGCCCACGATAATGACAACATCACGACACACGATATCTTCGATATCTTCAAAATTTTGCAGACGATATGTGACTGAAAAAGAAAAAAATACCCATAAAAAGGAAAATGCCTGTGATCTTGCATTTATTCCAAAACTTTGTATAATGTACAAACAAACGTGCACTGCACAAGCAAACATATTAAAGTGCATGAACATTAATAACTTTCATGTAAACAAGGACAGTGCTTTCTGGTAATGTAAAGTCAGTAGCAACTTGTCTTATCTCAACTTGGGGACTTGGGATATACAAACCGACGGGAAGATGAAAGAGGGAAAAAAATCCTTTCACTGCCCCGATTCTGAAAATCAATAAAAAATGATGCAGACAAAATAAATAAATAAATAACCGCGTCCCCAAAATATACGGGACAAAGTGAAGTGCGTCCCCCATCAGTTCATTACGGGACAGGCTTTTTTATTTGCAAATATGGGACAATCGCGTATTTTACGGGAGGGTTGGCAACCCTATCTAGACCACAGACGG
Organism: Nelusetta ayraudi; assembly: GCF_046127955.1. Lineage (NCBI taxonomy): Eukaryota > Metazoa > Chordata > Actinopteri > Tetraodontiformes > Monacanthidae > Nelusetta > Nelusetta ayraudi. Next base: position 203,898 of record NW_027466087.1, read on the forward strand.
AAATTAAATGAGGTTTTGTCATTTTCCATAAAGAACGGGACAAATTGTGTCCCGGGAGAGATTTTGTCTTTCCCGGGACAGGTGGACAGGTGGTGTTTGAAAAAAAATATTGATATTTGCCGTCAGTGTATCGATTATTTATTGCGACAGAAAGCACAACAATATATTGCAATATTGATTTTTTTTTTCACCCACCCCTAGTTGATAAGTGTATGAATAATTGTGTGAATGTTACCGTGACAGCTGGGGAAACCCTGCCAGATGACTCCACGACGGTCTCCATGTGGTCCAGCAGCACAGCCTCACTGAACCACACAGGATTGGACGGGATGTCTGTGTGAAATGCAGTCTCAACAGCTGTTGGTACTGTCTATAAAAAAAAAAGAGGAGAGGAAATCAGAGTCAACTTAGGATAAGTGTTCATTTTTAAAATAAAAAGTTGCACTGTTTGACAAATACACGATTGGGGGGAAAAAAAAAGAGGGATGAACAGGTTACCTCAACGTCCTGTCCAACAAGAGTCCATTAAGGAGCGGGTCCATACACTGGCATGTAGACAGGACCTGTCACAACCACTCTGGGAGACACCCTGGGCGATGATTGGTTGTGGCACAACACCCCTGGCCTAGGTGAAGGGGGTGCGAGCTGATGGAGCACTGCAGCATGCAGACGCTCCACCAAAATCAGTCCTGAGGTGCACGTAAACAGAAAACAACATGTTAACACATATTTGTCATATCAAATGAAGAGCAAGTAAGGCTGAAGAAGGCAAAACTTACACCATCATAATACCACCATGTACAGCTGAAAAAGGGGGACGTGATCGGCCATATACACAAATGTTAAACCTGGAAGAAGTGTCACATAATCAATTGTGTAATCACACAATTCTAAGAAATATCTGTTAGCACAGTGTCACTGAAGAGAAAAAAATACAACAAAAATATGTATTTTACACACCCATGCGTGCAGCAACACGATGATATACTTGACGTAGCGCTGTTTGTAGTTCTGGCTTGACAGTCAGGCGGGGTGGAAAGTCAAGCACAAACACCTACAAAAAACCCCAAACAAACGTAAAAATGCAAAATAAATTCATGAATATTCTTGTTATTGAACTATGGATCATGGAATTACTTCATATTGATAAAACAAAGTGGCGATGACATTCATGTGTTCAAATTTGTTTGTCACAGCAGATAAACAAACCTTGGGCCAGCGGTCCAACACAGTTGCCAGTAGCGCAGCAAAATCCTGGGCGGAGTCTGTTACAAGCCCGTGTTCAAGGTTGTTGCCCGGGGCGAGAACACAAAACCATCCACAAGTGGACAGAGATGTGAGTCTCCCACCACCAGAACAAAAACATAAAGAAACTCGTGGCTTGACAAAATCACGACCCATACCTTCTTGTCTGGTTGCTGGGCCTTAAGAACGAACTTGCACTGTTTTGTCAGTCAGGAGCAAAACGGGCCATCTTCGCACCCAGGTCGCTGACCAGTACCGCGCCCTGTGTAAATTGACAAAAAAGAAAAATCTAAATATGTTTTTGTAAGATTTATTTGGAATACAAGATAACAACACAGGCAGAACATGAAATCATGAACGTGGAAGTACTCACGACGTTCAAAGTCCTTCCGAGGTGGAAAAGGTGTCCAATCCCGTTTTTGCTCCAGGCGTCGTTTCATGGCCAGAGAGCGACGGAATGCCTTGGTGTTCGGCATCTGAACAATGAAATGAAAGATTGTGTCATTTTCAATGAAGGACAATGATAACACAAGTTTACAGAAAAAAGTGATGTTTTCTCACACACGACATCAAAACACAGAAAGCTTTCTGTACCTTTGCAGCTGGAGACGATGAGCTTAAATCAATAAAGCAAAAGAAAATGTGTATGTGTACTCTTGGACCCTAACCCTAATGCCATACAAGTCTATGGGGTGAAATTTCAACTTTGTCCTACAGATATGGGGCCACTTGCTTTTTCATCAAGAGCCCCCAAGAAGCACCCACGCCAAATTTGGGGCTTCTAGTACTTGAGGAACCCCGAAACCCTAACCCTAATTTCAGCTAAGCCTAACCCTAACCCTAGTTTCAGCCTTATTGTTAACCCTAATTCAATGCAAGTCTATGGGGTGAATTTTCAACTATGTCCTAGAGACTTGGGGCCACTTGCTTTTTCATCAGGAGCCCCCAAGAAGCGCCCACGCCAAATTTGGGGCTTCTAGTACTTGAGGAACCCCGAAACCCTAACCCTAATTTCAGCTAAGCCTAACCCTAACCCTAGTTTCAGCCTTATTGTTAACCCTAATTCAATGCAAGTCTATGGGGTGAATTTTCAACTTTGTCCTAGAGACATGGGGCCACTTGCTTTTTCATCAGGAGCCCCCAAGAAGCGCCCACGCTAGATTTGGGGCTTCTAGCCAATGAGGAAAAATTTGGAGCAGACAGGACAGGGTTACAGCTGAGAAGGCACTTAAGATCCTCAAAGGACTGTTGCCACTCACTAGACCAAACAAATGGTTTCAATGGACTGGTTAATTCTTCTCTCGTGGCCAGCAGCTCCACTGCCTTGGTGCTGGAGATGCCCGCTCAGGGGCGCCGCCAGGAATTTTGGGCCCCCTGAAAAAAAACAAAAACAAATGGGCCTCCTGTGCGCAGCGCTTTTCAAAAGCACATCACTCAAAAAATACAGTATAGTTCAATAATAGTGCTTGAGTCCATCTTTGACAGTGTCAATGTATTTTTATTGTGAATTCGCCACAAAGCAAACTCCTAACATTTATGAATGATTCATGAAAAAAACACTTGATGTCTCTCGGACAAAGTTGAGCTTTGACCTTCATAGACTTGCACTGCATTAGGGTTTAGCGATAAGGCTGGAATTAGAGTGAGGGTTTCGGGGTTCCTCATGGGCTAGAAGCCCCACATTTGGCATGGGTGTGTCCAGGAGGATCCTGATGAACCTGAAAGTGGCCCCATGTCTCTAGGACAAATTTGACCTTTGACCTCCATAGACTTGCATTGAATTAGGGTTAACAATAAGGCTGAAACTAGGGTTAGGGTTTTGGGGTTCCTCAAGAACTAGAAGCCCCAAATTTGGCGTGTGCGCTTCTTGGGGGCTGCTGATGAAAAAGCAAGTGGCCCCATGTCTCTAGGACAAAGTTGACCTTTGACCCTCATAGACTTGTCATTAGGGTTAGCGATAAGGCTGGAATTAGAGTGAGGGTTTTGGGGTTCCTCATGGGCTAGAAGCCCCAAATTTGGCGTGGGTGTGTCCTGAAGGATCCTGATGAACCTGAAAGTGGCCCCATGTCTCTCGGACAAAGTTGACCTTGGACCCTCATAGACTTGTGTGGCATTAGGGCTATCGATATGCGATACAAACCTGGTGAGTTTAAGACTTAGTGACTCTACGTACATGAATGTATGGGGTACCCCGTCCTTACTTTGTTCCAACCTTCCCTCCACAAACCTGGCTGTCCAGTGCAGAAGTCAAAGTGAGAGAGAGAACAAAGAAGGAGGAGGGCCTGTGACGCCACTGCTGATTGGCTCGTTGGTTGGTTGAATGAGCCAATTCTAGAGCTCCCCTCGGTGTCCACACACTGCAAAATATATCTAAGAAACAAACACTTAAATTGAGAAAGAACAGGCTAGAAACAAGTCAAATTATCTGCCAATGCAGTAAGATATTTAGACTTGGTAAGATTTCTTAAAATAAGACGATATATCTAGGCATTTGAAGAATGGAAAAACTCTTGAAATAAACAGTAAAGCACTCATTCCAAGGACTGTACTAAGTCAAATAAACTTGATACTAGCTTCTCAATTCTTTTTTCACGTTTGCTTCTTTCTTAATTTGAATGAAAAGATCTTAAAACCAGAGGTACTAACAGTGCAATTCTTCTTAATTTAAGTGTTCAAAATATTAGCTTTTTTTTTCTCAAAATGAGACAAAGCATCCACCCCCCCTACGCCCACTCCCCCCCAAAAAAAAATAATTAAGCAAACAGAATTAATATTGTCAACAACTATTTATTCACTTAAATTGCTGACAGTGCCTTCACTGCCTTGTAATAAAAACGTCACTAAGGCATTGCATCTTAAAACAATCTCAAGCAATCATTTCTAGAATGCAAGTAATGTTTTGTTGTTACAATATTCACCGTCATCATTATTGAACATTGATTCAGATTCCCTGACACTCAGTTACACACACAAAAAAAAAACCAGTATGGGGACAGCATATAGTGTTGTGTTCCTATCACCACTGATAACATGTTTGTTCCAACAGACTCCCACCCACCCTCAAGTTACAACTACCAGGGGAGTGTATCACTACCTATGCCTAGTACACAGCTCTACTCCCCAATAAAATCTTTCCATTCTGCCATGGTCTTTTTTGTATGAGGCTGTGGTGTCTCACTCATGGATAGTGTCCTGTAGCACTTCTGTCTGAATGACAGAGAGAAGGGTTGCCACACACTTTTGAATATGTGAGGTGCAGGGCATAGTAGTAACCCATCAGATGAAGCAGACCGTCACTCAAGTCTTCCTTGGCAAGCGTGGTGGCGGGAGTGGCTCCAAGACAGATGAGACAGCGGGTCCCATCAAACAGCAACACAGGAGTGCAGAAAGACCTCTTCTGCGAGTACATTGTGGGATCTTCTGTTGGCTAAAGAAAAAGAAGAAGGAAACGCCACATCCATGCATGGAACTATGAAGTGTTGAATGTGAGAAAATGCAAACAAACTTTCACCTGAATGACATGAAGCAGTGCCTCACTGGCATGTCCCAGCTTCTTCGGTGGTGGACTTGGTGAAGGAAAGAGTGTGGGGAGTGGCCTGAGCAGCGCGATGGAATATTCCACTGGAATAGAACAAATCAACTTTGAGTTCAAAGTTAGTCTTCCTAAAAATGAGTCTTATTAGGTTTGTGTTGATCACAAAAAAAAATCTTATTTTTTCAGCATGAAGAGTATTACCATTCTGCATCTATTCATTCAGCGCAACATAAACCATCCTATGTTCAAGGAAACAGCTACACAGTCAATTAGAGACACAGCAAAATGACTCACCTACATCCAGCGTTATGCGTGGCTTCATCACTTCATTTTTTTTCCAAACACCATAAAATTACACATTGGTGCAGAAGTCTTCCCATCTCTTTTTTTAGTTCATCAATGAATTTTCTGTTGCCCTTATCCAGAATGCGCCGCAGCTCATTCATCGCCTATAATGCAAGTCAGTGTTAAAATCTGCAAAAATGCTTGCTTTTCATCATAAACCAAAACAAGTTAATCACTTACACGATAAAGATCCTTGACACATGAATATGCATCCAGGATCTTTGTTGGCCTTGTCCTGTTCTTTCAGAACATCACTATCAATGAAGGATCTTCTTGCTTGAAACTGCAGGTCAAGAATTTGGGAGACAGCATCTTGGTTGGGTTTTGGTTTCTTGTACAGCTCCTGCAGGGTCTGATAATGTCTGGCCTGTGCTGTCAGACCATCTTTGGCTGATGAAATGGAGGAGACAAATCAGTAAATCAGTCAAATGGATGCAGAATGAAGACACAGTTCCTGGCTTCATTCGGTGCAGTCTTGTCTGGTACGGTGGAATTCTCAGCTGAGAGGAAACCAGATCCAAAACATTATGAACAAGAGAGAAACAATAGACCCAATTAGGAAAAAAGAAAAAAAAAAGTGTTATGCTCGATGTTTTCAGAGCAAAGTAGGTAACCAATCACATCTACACTAATAAGGGCCCAAATCCTTTTCCTCCTGAGAAAGTGTTCTGGTCCAGGAAAAAGGTCTCTCAAATCATCACGACGGAGGGTGTGGAGCAAGACTTCATCGATGTTGGCAGCTATAAAGACAGTCCAATCATTAACAAACCTTTTAGACTTAACAACTCATACATTTTTTTAACTAATGAATTTAATTCAACTTGACAAGTCAAACCAAGTTTGTTTTGTGCCAATTTCTGTTATCAGAATTAATTGTAAATGCAATTCAGTTTAGACATTTTGTCTCAAATTTGTAAAATACTTATTTTTGAAATCAGTGTCAAAATACAGTTATTTTAATTACTTAGCGGACAAATCACAGTAATGGAAATTTTTTCATACCTACACATGACATACCATTTAAAATTGATACTGTGACATCATCCAGCTCATCCATTATTGGCCCCGGTTTGGATGTCCATTTAATTTCTCCTCAATCTGGCAGGGAAAAAAAATCATCATATTAAGGTCACAATTAGGACAAGCTGGCCTTCTGACTCAAGATCCGTTTTTTTACAATGCCCATCTGCCATGGATCCCAAAGTTCCCATGCAATTAAAAGTTGTGACACCTTAGCTGAATGATAACCCTAGACAGCTCAACGGATTGCTAGTCATACAGACAACAATCAAAATTGGAGTGAAACTTGTAACCACAATGCCTGCAACATGGTGGTACTTATGGTAATAATCATCAAATACCAGTGTTCTTCGTGACCAAATGACAACATCTGATAGGATTGTGCAACCTTGAACTGCAATCAACTTAAATTTTGATAAAAACAAGCAAATTGTACCTAAACTACATCTTCAATCAATCCAATTTGAGCACCCTCTACCCCATAAACTGAAGATACTGCAATACAAACTTGGTAGTACAGTATTTCGTCATGCCACATATAACTAGGAATGATAATTGCTTGTTCACATGACTAGAATTGCAGTACATCAATCCAATACAAAATACACACTTGTGACACTTGTCATCAAGCTCATAAATCCATCGAGTCGAGATGAGCACGTGCAAGGAGTCGGACTCCGTGAGTTCACGTAAACAGAGCATTGCGTTTGCATAAATTATGCACGGCTATCGAGCTAGAAGCCGAGTCCGATTTGGTGCACATAACCACACTATAATGCCTCTCAATGTCCTAACCCATGCCACGCAACACAAACGTGAGGGACCGATTTGAGTTTCTCACGGGACCAGCAGTGAAGTCACAACCGTCGCCCCAAATAAAATGTCGCAGCAGGAGCCTGAGGATTTTCTGAGTCAACATGCTGATCATCAGGTAACGTAATGTTGGCTTCCTTGACGACATTAGACAACTCCCTGTTTATATTTTATCCATATTTTAGTACAAAGCCTCCTTGTTTTATGATCTGCTCCTGTTTGACTTGTTCAGTTTTTGTTTTGACATTATGTTTGTTAATATTTATTTCAAATTAACAAGAAGTACCGGTACATATATAATATAACACTTGCGTCAAACAAAGCATAACTAACTGTACATATCATATCTACAGGAAGGAGCTGGTACATTAAGTGAGAATATTCAAGAATATTAAGAGAAGATATATTCAAGGTTGTCCTAAGGTCAACTGTACCAACCATTGCCAGAGCTTATGGAGCAATTTGATGTTATTGTACAGTAAACATGGAATATTGGAGCTGTCGCAAAAAAAAAAAAAAAAAAAGCCAACTTTAAGACTTAATATCTCCAAAATGATACTGTACATATGCTTGATAATGACTGAGGATATAGTCAGGGTGTTCCTCAGGTCAACTGTACCAACCACTGACAGAAATTATGGAGCAAAGCAATGTTACTGTACAGTAAAAAATTGAGTACTGGGCCCTTTTTGCCTGTTTGAAAAGCTAAAAAAAAAAGGAAAACAACAACTTTGAGGCTTAATATCTCCAAAATGGTACATTAAATATGCCTTATAATGAATGAAAATATATTCAAGGTTGTCCTGAGGTCAACTGTACCAACCATTGACAGAGCTTATGGAGCAATTTGATGTTATTGTACAGTAAAAATGGAATATTGGAGCTGTCGCAAAACAAAACAAAAAGCCAACTTTAAGGCTTATTATCTCCAAAATGATACAGTGATCAATCACATTTAGAAATCAAATGTTTCTAAATGTCAAGTCAGTAATGTCAAGTCAGTGCTTGATGTGTCATCAGCAGGCGTCGGCGTCAGTAATGGGGCATCGGCGGGTTTCGGGCGGAAACGCCAGGCGTTGGGAAGCGTTGGCAGGTGTCAGGGGCTCGTGGCCAGGTGGCGGACGTCACGGCAGGCAGTGGCCAGGTGGGCTCAGTCCCGCAAACGCTGCTTACAGCTTTAATTTTGTATTGCTTTGATAACATTGTTTAAGTTGAGTTTAAATTTACACTATTTTTTTTTTTCTTAGCTGCTAATTGTTCAAAAATGCTGATGTTAAAAGTGTGTTTGCACAGTAAATGTTATGGCACTTTAATTCATATGGCAGTACATTTAAAATAACTGGCCGTCAAGTTCCAGGAACTGACAAACTGCACTGAGTTGAGTGAGATTCTCCAAAGGAACTCCAGTATAAATGTGGACTTTACATTCTAGTCCCCTGTGAAGAAAAACCCAAAAGTGAACGTTTTTGTGCCTCACCCTTTCTAACTGGGACATTTGCAAGGGAACGCAGACTGGTTATGCTGCTCCCTGATAAAAGAAAAAAGTTTCTGCTGTTACCTCAGAAATTGCCTGTTATTACTGTGGCTCAGGATTTTGTAGGTAGATTTTTTTTATTTTTCATAAGGAACAGGATAACAGTAATGCCCTGGCATTGGCAATAAGCTTTAATTTTGTATTTGCATTTTTTTTAACTTTAGATTTACATTAAAAATGTTTCTGTGTAAAGTGCTGATGTTAAGTGTTTGGACGATAAATGTTATGGTGCTTTCGTTTATATGGCAGAACATTTAAATTAAAGTGTATGAAAGACTTCTTTTAAATTCATTATTGGCTTTTGCGTATACGACGTGATTAATCGTGATTGATCAGGTAAATCATGCGATTAATTGCGATTAAAATTTTTAATCGTTGCCCAGCCCCAGTAAAAACATTTTTCTGGTGCCAGCATTTCGTGAGGCAGAAGTTGATTCATACTTCAGTGCCTTGGAGCGAATAGCTTCGCCACTCAACTGGCCAAGAGACATGTGGCCTGTCCTTCTCCAATGCAAGCGGGTGGGAAAAGCACAGGAGTTGGTGTCTGCTCTTTTCTTAGAAGACAGCCTGCAATATGATGTTGTAAAGGAAGCAATTTTTCCTGCTTATGAGCTTGTTCCTGAGCCCTACTGGCAAAAATAGGAACCATAGAAAATCTAGTGGTCAAACCTTTGTCGAGTTTGCATGAGAGAAAAACAACCTCTTTGATAAATGGTGTGCAGCTAATGATGTCAAAAATGACTTTGAGTCACTCCGTGAGCTCGTTCTTTTAGAAGATTTTAAAGACTCTTTGGCAGAGAAGGTGGTAATGTTCTTGAATGAACAGAAAGTGTCGTCATTGTCCAAGGCTGCTGTCCTCGCAGATGAGTTTGTGTTGACCCACAAAAATGTGATCTCATCTTCCCCCCCGATCGGAAAGGCCTTCTGCTTCTCGTCCCACAAGAGCCGAGTCTAGCCACCTCCCCCTTGAAAAGGCTAGAGGGAAGGGACTTCTGGTTTGGCCATAAAGCGGTAGACTGCGCGACACCAGGGCTCTCGACCGTCCAGGGTAAAAACTCCCCGAAAACTTGAATAACTATTGTCAAATATCATATTAACTACAAAGTGATCAGGGGAACGTTGGAATGGGAAGGAAAACTCGATTCAACCAAAACAGAAACACGGTAACAGACAATATGGCGGAACTACCAGCTTGCTCTGAAACAGAGGGAGATGGCGAAACAAACTCCTCGTGACTAACGACACGGAAAAGGGCTCGGACATAAAAATTATTAGCAAGGAGATACGGGATTTAAAAACGGAATCAAAAGAAGTCCTTCGCACGTTTGGAGAAACACTAAGGAACGACGTGGAAAAAGACTTGGACGACTTCAAAGACGAAATAAATCAACAACTTGCGAAAGTCATCACCGAACAGGAGCTCCAGACCGGCAAGATCAACGAGGCTGAGTCGCGGATTGAAAAGCTAGAACGTTGGGCACAGGAAGCTAATGACGCTCTGGTCATATCACTGAGAGAACAAAAAGCTCTTCAGGACAAGTTAACCGACCTGGAGTCCAGGCCGAGGAGAAACAACCTACGTATCTATGGAGTCACTGAAGGAGAGGAGGGAGAATCTGTGGCCAAGTTTGTGGAAGACCTGCTGAAAAGCGAACTGCACCTGCCAGCAGATTTTAATTTCCAAATTCAGAGAGCACACCGCTCATTTGCACAGAAGCCAGCGGACGGTGCCCAACCGAGACCCATCATTGTTAACTTTCTGGAATTTACTACCAAAGAGAGGGTCCTGAGAGAGCTATGGACAAAGAAAATAGAACTGGGGAATAAAGTACCGTCATTCCATCACGATTACGCGACAGAGATGGTCCAAAAGAGAAAGGAGTACAACACTGCTAAAAGAATCCTGAAGGAGAAGGGCATCTGGTTCCAGACGCCATTCACCAAGATGAGGACCCACTGGGATACGGGAACTCGAACCTACAACAGCGCAGAGGAGGTAAAGGAGGAATTGGTGAGACGCGGCCTGGCGGAGAAGACGGCGGTGGCGACGGGTGCGGAGGGGCCTGCGGCACTCGGTGCCCCGCACTACGACGGAGTGGCAGTGCAAGGAGGGATCCTGGAGGGGCTACGCATCAGCAGCGACACGAGCCAGAGAAAAGCTACAAGAGTTTCAAAGATTCTTTGATTAAATTCAGAGAATACAGGGAAGAAAGCTGGTAGGGATGTTCTAGTATGACCGGTGTTTTTAGTTGACAAATTATTAAAATTGAATTCCCATGTTAATAGAAAAGAGACTGTGGGAAGTCCGGGTCGCTCCTTTTTTTCTAACGTTGGACTCATTTAGAACGACTAAAATACTCATTGCAGGTTCAAGTGTCATTTCTAAGTTAGGTTAGATTTTTGACTGCCTTCACGCGGGCCGGGCAGAGACACGCCGTAGTTTGGCCATGCCTGATCTACAGGAAACAAATCTCTCTCAGCAAGAGCTAAATCAACATGATTTAAAAGCTAAACTCGACACAACTAATGGCAACAGAAGTCAGACCCGCCTGTCGAAACTTGTCAACGTCTCTCTAGCCGAACTCGGGATGTTTGATGTTTGGAGGGACCTCCACCCGTTACAGAGGACTATTTTTTTTATTAACATTACAGACAGATACAGAATAGAGGAATGTAAAATAGGAACGACTGACTTGTACTGACACAGTATTAATTACCTAATTATTTGTCTAAATAAGAGGAAGAAAAACACACTTTGGAGATTAAATGTGGGTATGCTAAATAATCCAAAAACACTGGAGGAGGTTAAGAAAGAGATTAAATGCTCTATGGAGGAGAACATAGATAGTCCAGTAGACACTACCATACTGTGGGAGACAATTAAAGCTGTGATGAGAGGGAGGTTAATAGCGAGGGCAGCCTATCAAAAAAAGACGAGATGTGGCGAGGGGGAGGGTCTGGCGGAGGTGGAGACAATTCAGATGGTGGGTATAAAGGAAAATTGGGGGGGGGGGGGGGGGGGGGGGGGTGCCTGACAATGCCACCTGGGGAGTTGCAGGAAGAGCTTAATGGAATCTTAATCCAATCGGAGTTCTCACCTTGTCCCCCTATACATGCAGCTGAGAAATTTGAATTACTGACGGGAACGTGTCCTCCTCCCAACAGGAGGGGGTGGAGTGAGCCTTTTCAGCTGGTCAGCTGCTTTCGGTTGACATATTACATCATTATGATATAGAATGACAGTTCATAATGTACGTGTTACTTACTTTGCAGATAAGCTGTACCCTATTTCTTGTGCTCATGGTTATCGTAAAAGATAACCATGAGACAAGAACGTTGTTTGCTATTGGAGGGCTACAACAACACAATGTCTTCGATGCTACGCTTTGTGTCGTCGCCACGGACCCCAAACTCTCGTTCTTGTTGGATGCGGGTTCTGCGCAGACTGGTGGGAGAGTTTGTGTACAGGTTTTGCAAAGGAACGGTGTCTTCAGTTATACACACGCTCATTAAAGTGCCGACCGTGGAGGAAGCTGGTGCCGCTGCACGCCGTTTCCAGCAGAATAACAGCGAAATTATCGAAATGAAAACAAATCAGAAAAACATCTCTTTGCTGTGCTTTTATTTACAAAGTTGAAATTCTTCTAACTTACAAAAAATGTGAACGAAAAGGTAGAAATATAAATACGAACGAATATGTATTTGTTCAGGGCTGCGCAAAGCCGTGCATTTGCTGCGCTACCCTTTTAAAAAAGGTCTCTGTTGTGTGTTATTTTAATATGTCCATCTCTTTTAGAAGAGAAAGCATCGCCCCGGTCTCATCCTCTCTCCAAATGTCAACATTCTTATTCGCGTTTGCTGGTTGTTTCGCGCCGTCTGTTTTGTTAGACGACGTAGTTGTGCGGTGGCGCGTGCGCACTTACGTTGTCCAGTTAATAGTCCGACTAAGGCGTATACATGGCCGAGAAATTAGAATTCCAATCGCATTATCTGGGTGTCTCAATCGGAGTTCTCCGATTCCAATCAGAGTTCTCAAACTCTGATCATAATCGGACTAAGGCAATAATTCAAATTTCTCTAGTACCATGTAAACGCACTGAGGGACGCAAAGATTGCACTCCGGTGCAGGTGTGATTGATGACGCGAAGGTGGGGGCAAACCCACCTGCCACATAGTTAATTAATTCAATTAATTAATTAAAGTGCTTTTTGAACCTTTGGCCGCTCCGTAGATTGTGGAAACGGGAAATGAATTGACTCACAGCACACAGTCACACGCTTGCAGGCTTGTAAAACACAACAAAAAAAAGAAAAAGACACTGAGCGTAGATGAGCACTAGGAAGGACTAACATGGATAAGGCGTCAATTGTAAATGGAAAGTTCCACTTCAAAACCCTGCCAGATGGCAGTCTTGACAGGACAAAAGTGATATGCATTTACTGTAAAGCTGTATTTAGTTTCCACCGGAGTACGAGCAGTCTTACGCTTCACTGGTCTGCGAAGCATACAGCTGACGCGGAGAGCCCTCCGCCCCCTTCTGAGGTAAAGCAAACCACGTTGGATGGTGTGGCACGGAGACCACTGGCCGCGTCCACCACACGCCAACTTTCAACAGCGGGGGCTAAATGGGTGTGGCTACGGCTTGCAGGCCAATTAATGTGGTGGAGGACGAGGGTCTGCGCGATATCATATATATTATACTGACTATGGATGAATATGACACTGACTGGATGATTATGGCACTGACTGTGGATTACTATGGATGCTGAACAGCTGTTATAGGCTATACTGCCTAACTGCACTATATCAGTTGAGTCCTGTACTGTATTGCACTGCCCCCTGTTTAATGCACACTTTATTTATTGTTTTGATTTAATTTAATTTAGTTTGTGCATCACAGTTTGATGCAATGCATAAGTGTCATCCTTTTGTCTTAATGGCTGCTGAAAAAAGGGGATGAATTGTTCAAGTTGGAGTTGAAAAGTAAAATAGAGAAATTTTGGTAGTACTAGTAATCATTACTATGTAATGTTACAGTTATGCCCATCTGTTATCTTTGTTGGGCTTGAGTTTATGATTATTTTTTTTACCCTGTGCATCTTTTGTTTTGTTAGTAGTACTTGCCATTGCTCCAACACGAATAAACATGCTGCATCCCACTAGATGGCGCATTTGCCTTATTTACAAGCACCACGGTCATCGGAGCTGATCGCTGCCACTCTCAGCAGCGTGTGTCTACTCAGGTCTACTAAGATTCCACAATCTATTACACCTCATGAGCAAAACAGGCTACAGGTAAAATTAAACATCTTCAGTTGAGCAACTCAGGCAAGTTAAACTGATTTAAAAACAAACAAACACTATAATACTAGGAAAAGAATCCTCTATATGTCAATAAATACAACAGATTGAGTATTCATCAAAAAAAATGCTTACTTTAAATAAGAAAATCCAACAAACCAACAAGTGCAACACTAAAAAGCAAACCAACAATCAAAATAATGCTGAATTGCCTTAGTTTCGTCCCACACTTATCAGCTTAGCTACTAAGAATAACACACATTATTCACCTGGACAGAAGGAGGTTCTGAGGAACGTGTTGGTCCTGGAGCTTCCTGGTCAGGATGTTCGGGAGATCCCTCTGGCTCAATGTCTGGAGCGCCAACATATTTTAGAATTGCTCCTGCAGAGACAAAGCTCATTAGATCATCTAGCAAAACAGATCAGAAGCGCATTTTCCTATTTTATTATTACAGTGATGTTGCAGTAATATAGGAAAATTAAAAATTCATTTGTTTTTAAATTAAACATTATGGTTGCAGTGTCCCTTTAAAGCTTTTACCCAATTACAAAACTGTCATTTTTAAGAGTTTTTGGCATTACTTTACACACTGTACTAGTTAAAGTAATAAAACTAAGATAAATGACCCACTGCCACAACAGTCTAAAATAGTCAACACCATGCCAAATAAAGTATTTCCATAAAATATTTCTTTGAATTATAAAACAGTAGCACATTTCTAATGAAGGGCCTACAAAATACAAACTCAGTAAATTCATCCTAAGTTAAGGCTAAAATAACATTAAGAGTCAAATGTGTGAGAGACAACTTCCACTGAACAATAACAGGGGACTGACTACAACAACAACGACAACAACATGCCCTCCCTCCCTGTTAGAATGTGAATAAACGGGTGTGGAGTCAATCAGTCATTCCCATGGCAGGATAGGCCAACATGGCAGGATATGGTCAACTTTCATAAAACAAACAAAAACGCTGATTCATGACGAACAAATATTAGCCAGCCAGCTAACATTTATCCGACGCTAGCTAGCTGGCTAGCAGGACAAATAAACAAACTTGGGAGGGGGGGCGTTTCACCTCCACCTCTCCAGCCCACATCACAAACAAATAACTTACCTTTCTCCTTTGCAAGTTTTTCTTGATCGGTTTTCTTTTCCTTCCGTTTTTCCGCACCGCTGGGATAACTCCTTTTTGATGCCATTATGGTTTTTGTTTTTAATCCTCTTGCAAACGGGAACGAATGGTAGCTGTCAATCATTCACGTCATAACTGTCGGCGTCGCCGGCCCTCCACGTCACTAACTGCGTGACAGTGCGGCAAGCCCCCAGATGGCGTCCCATTCATTTCAATGAAGTTGCTCACCCAGCGCATGGCTCCCAAAAACTTTTTGACTTCCGCATTGATGAGATTATTATTATTATTATTATTATTATTATTATTATTATTATTATTATTAATAATAATAATAATAATAATAATAATAATAATAATAATAATATAAAATAGTATTATTATAATAATATACTATTATTTGTGTATTAAACAAGTGAGCAATGAACTGAATAATAAATAATAATTCTTTGAAGCAACTCTCTATGGACCATAACAGCACTGCCACACATATTTTTTTAATTAATAACCTCTTTGGAAAGCAGACAAAGTAATGAAATGATTGGTCTATTTATTTCATCAGAACTAAAAAATAAAAAATAAAAACTGAACGATCTTGAAAGTTCCTCCCTTTCTCTTGCACCTGTCGACCGGTCAACTTTTGGCTTATCTGCAGTGGTCGAGAAAATGCCGACCTGTGCTGCAATTAACTGTGTCACCTGATCAACAGGCAAAGGGTGCAAATGACCCACGTTACTTCGGTTAGAATGATTAATGAAATGACTGTAAGGCACTTTTATGCCGCTGACGTTTTTACATCAGTACGTTTGTGTGTAACACAAATTTGCAAATATTTTGTCGTCCTCATGGAATTAAACAGCACACCATGTTAATTTATCAGCGAGTGCTCTCTCTTTTCATGCAATTCATCACGCTTAACATGTAATGCTGAATCATGAAAGCTATGGAGCAAAAAATAATAATTACATAAACAACGAGTGAAATAAAATGTGTCATTCATTCAATAAAGATTTCATTCATTCATCTTCTATACCCGCTTATTCCTATTCAGGGTCACGGGGGTCTGCTGGAGCCTATCCCAGCTGTCTTAGGGCGAAGGCAGGGTGACACCCTGGACAAGTCGCCAGTTCATCGCAGGGCCACATAGAGACAAACAACCATTCACACTCACATGCACACCTACAGACAATTTAGAATGTTCAATTGACCTCACATGCATGTTTTTGGAGTGTGGGAGGAAGCCGGAGAACCCGGAGAGAACCCACGCAGACACAGGAAAAACATGCAAACTCCACACAGAAAGGTCCCAGGTCCAGGCCCCGGAATCGAACCCACGACCTTCTTGCTGTGAGGCGGCAGCGCTAACCACTGCACCACCGACTATTTTATTGCTTAGTTGAAAATGCCATTTTATTTCATTTAACAAAGCATATCATTATTTCATCATGCATTTAATTGTTTTGTGGTCCTGTGTTTTAGTGCTTCATAATTGTATTCTGTTGTCAAATTTGCCCATCAAAGTCAGATTAGTAATCCTGTACATCAGTTTAAAGAAAACCAATTCTAGGTAATGGATGCAGATCTTGTAGTGACCTGTTACAATGGAAAGAAATGTATACATAATAAGTACGTCTGTGTGCCCGATATTTTAGCTAACACTAAACTTTCTGCACAACTGTCTGCATTGTGCTTTTTCTTCGGCCACAGAGAACAGAAACGTCTGTAGTTCTTTGTTCACCCATGGTACAGTTTCAGAAGCTTTTCAGTTTTTAATACGTGTTAATGTAAAAATCCACTCGCGAGGCATTTAAAAATGGAGGTTTTGGTCTTTCGTGAAAGACTGCCTTTGGCCAATCAGTGTCCTGAACGTTGCTACGTCACCCTTATGGTCTCAGCTCTGCTCGCTTCGAACCCCAACGAGACAGGTACCAAAATCCTAACCCCTGGGAACGTGACAATTGTTTTTTTCAATTGAAGTTTTCGTTATTTTGTTCGTTTTCGTTAACTATTATAACCGTGGTCAGGACCTCAAGTCAGAACATCCACTGGAGGACATTTAGAGCAAACAGTCAGACAACAGCAGCTTCACCACACCAGCTGAAAAGTGGAGTTTGGATGCTTTCAGCTTCAAGTCGTGGACAGAAAATGATGCTCACACTGTCACACTGATGTTTTCTTCTCCAAACTTCTCTCAGCTCAAGAGGTTGGTGGTCTGCAGGAGCTTCTACAGCAGCAGAAGATCAGTCTGGAGAGGAGATGTGAACGTGTGACTGAAGGTGAAGAAGCAGGAAGTCAAACTCTCCTCAACAGCATCTACACTGAGCTCTACATCACTGAGGGACTGAGTGAGGAGGTCAACAGAGAGTATGAGGTAAAACAGCTGGAGACCAAGAAGACCAAGGAGATCCTCCACGACCGTCCAATCAGGTGCAGCCAGATCTTTGAAGCCTCACCTGAGCAGCAGGGAGTCAGAGTGGTGCTGACCAGGTCTCTGGGCTGGACTGGGAAGCCTTGGGGTCCCACTGGAGGAGCTGGAGGAGGTGACTGGGTCCAGGGAAGTCTGGGGGTCTGTGCTGAGGCTGCTGCCCCCGAGACCTGACTCCGGATACGGCAGTAGAAGATGGATGGATGGATGGATGGATGGATGGATGGATGGATGGATGGATGGATGCCAGGTGATAGAACATTTCATAAAAAAAGACTCTGCATTATAACTTCTATTACACTCTAAAAAACTCACTCCAATATAACTGCACTCGTCCTTCTCTCACATTACATTGGATCACAATGACCAAACAACACAACAAAGACAATGATCCAACTGTACTGCCACGTCCAGACTCAGTGTAGGTCTGTAGGCCTCTTGGACCTTCATGTGAACCACTGCATGTTGACTGGAGGTGAAACATGACTGACTGCTGTCCTCCTACCTGGACAATGCAATCTCACTTTCATTCTGCTGCAGATGGCCATTTTCATTTTACACCGTCCAAATTTACAGCTCAGGGCACTGGGACGAATTCCAAATTGTGTGCAGATACAGGCCTACACTTCAAATAATTATGAGAAAAATCCAACGTAAAGAGAGCACTTCCATTAGGAAATAGTCAACATGAAATTTCTTCAAATCTTCTACTGACACCTGCTGGTCAAATTGAATAGTTGCAAATATTGTGAAGAAGTTGTCATCATATCTAATCCTAAACAATATGGCCATTCGAAGTCAAGTATTAAGACAATTAATCAGGTTTGTACTGCTTGATTGAACACATTCATCCCGTTCCAGTGCACTAAAACCCACTTCCCTTCAGGACCGTGTCAGCGAAGCCAAAACTTCCTTGAGTGACGCTGTTTCCCAGCATGCAATGCAAGCTAGCGATTCACAATACTATTCCATCACAAACATGTATGTAAAAAATAAACAGGGACGAAAAATGAAACTTCAGGAACAGCAACCACTGCAATACAAGCAGAACTGGGCCGAAGTTTTATATTATGTACACCATAATACAGCCTTCTGGTGGACAAGCCATACTATTTAATCCGTGTCTTCCTATGGCACTTCCGTGGGTAGAAGCTCATCGTAGAGGTCACGTGCTGGGTGCTCGTCACCCCACCAACCACCTCGGGGAAGGTCTAACAGGAGAAGCTTGCTGGCGGAAATGATGCACTACAAGTGGATGTGACGCTCATGAGTGCGATGGATGAGGTAGAGCAATGCTCCAGAACCCGATTCAGACTACTCTCCCTCCACTTTTTTTGTTTTGTATGAGCAAAAAAACAACATAATGATAATCGAATAAGCTTTAGTTTATTAATCAGAATTAAAACAAGTAGGTTTTGCCCTTACAAGGTTGTAGTTTTGTTATAGATGAGTTCCTTTGTTGTAGTTTGGCGCTTGAAAAACTATATATGGGATGTACCACGACCTGAGGGATTTCCTCATCCCATCCCAGCTTGGTTCTGATGCTGAATGTGATTGTATCTTGCTGTACATCCCACTGAGCTCCAAAGGCCCTCTCCATAGGGAGCTGGTCTCTGTCAAGGTTAAGTGTTTTTACCTCTTTAGCTCTCTGCTCTTCAGGAATGGCGGCCAGCACCGAGCGATGATTGCTCACCCACTTATTGAGCTTAAATCCACCTCTACCGCACAGGTCTGTTAGCTGCTGGTACAGATGTATTGCTTGTTCCACCGTGCTGACGGCCTTTAGACAATCATCCACGTAGAAATTTTGACCAACAGTGTTTATAACCTCGGCTGGGAAGTCATGCTGATTGTCGTCGGCTGCTTTCAGCAGGGCGAATGAAGCACAGCTTGGGGATGACACTGCCCCAAAGATGTGGACCAGCATCCTGTGCTCTTGTAGGTCCTTTGTAATGTCCCCATCTGGCCACCAGAGGAAGCGTAAGAAGTTTACATCCTGGTTGGAAACTCTTACTTGATGAAACGTTCCCTCAATGTCAGTCATGAATGCTACAGGGCCTTGGCGAAAACGAAGCAGCACACCTAGCAGTGTACTTGTCAAATTGGGACCCTGCAGGAGCTCTTTATTTAATGATGTTCACTCACTTTCGATCTCACAGCCACTAAAAAACCTGATTGTGATTGAGAGGTCCTCAGCAGCCAATCACTGTTGGGAGTCCAGCCTTCAAACACTCCTCCTGAATCCACAGTCACATCTGTGAGCATCTGGAACTTTGGTCCTGATCCTCCACACCACACAACTTGGAATGACAGCGCCACCTACCTGTATCCTTTCAGCAGCCAGTCCATGCTCTGACCCGTTTCCACTGTGGCCTGTTGTGTCATCTGGACCGGAGTCTGGATCATCAGTGTCCAGGTTCATGGAATCTGTCAGAGTGCCGCCGTCCTGTGATGTAATGATAGAGAATCACTCTATTTATACTAATGTGCAGAACCACTAGAGTGTCATTTCTTCACTGCTGTCAGCAACAAGCATTTGGTGTCACACTGGTGTACAACACTTATGGGCTAATTAATAAGAACTGACACATTTATGAATCACCCGCAATGCCCAGATTGTTGCTGCTTATCTGCTGATA
Organism: Nelusetta ayraudi; assembly: GCF_046127955.1. Lineage (NCBI taxonomy): Eukaryota > Metazoa > Chordata > Actinopteri > Tetraodontiformes > Monacanthidae > Nelusetta > Nelusetta ayraudi. Next base: position 223,890 of record NW_027466087.1, read on the forward strand.
TGAGCCGTCAACTGTTGCAATATAGAACCACGGGCAGGAAATTACAATTAGTGTAGAGTGTATTATAATTTAAAAGTTTACTTACGGTAGTTCTTTAAAGAATTTAGCAGGGATGGAACAGACTGACGTGACGACGTCACCTGTAACACGGTAGGAGCTCAACCTGCTGTCACGGCGAAAACTCTGTGTTACGTCCCGTCTAGGGGGACCGAGACACAACGTGTAGGACACCTTCCCCACTTCTAAGCCTCATTAATTTTTCACTGCAGTTGGCAGTTTCAACAAAAAACATTTTATTAATCAGTAAATGAAATAAACAAAACAACTTAACCGGTGGGCAGCAAAGGCTTCAGGGTGGGCCCAGGCCAAAATAATAAACCAAACTCCAACTAGCTCGCCTTAAGAACTAACTAAAGAAAGAAAGAGAACCCAAATACAGAAAGGCTAACCTCCCTACATACTTAATAAACAGGAGAAAAGAGGGGACAAAGAAAATGGCAGCCCACCCCTACGGCAGCGTGCTCTAACACCATTTCAGAAGTGACTAACTGTAGAGTTGGGAGCGGAGGAGGGACGACGTCAGGCTGGCTCGACTGCTCCTCCTTCTCAGCCGTGGCGCGTCCAATCAGCAGCCGACATCCAGGACCGCACCTGCAAGGCATCATCCACTGTCAGACACACAGACACAAAGATAGAGGCACCTAGACCCACCCGTGGGTCATAACACTCCGTGTGGATCTTTTCACTCTGGCATTGAAAAGGGGTGCTAGCGCTAGCCGTTTGCTAAGCTATGTACAGACAGCACCACCGCTTGCCGAACCACATAGTCACACCGTTTATATACAACAACTCGTCATCAATATCTCTAAAGTAGAAGTCAAGAACTTTTTTCAAAAACGATAACTAACTCAAACTTTTTTGTGTGTTTATAAAAACAAACTAAAACAAACTTAAATTGAAGTCATATTTCACTTCGTTTACGTCTGTCAAATGAATACTTGCCCAGGAAAATGTTTGCGTTTTACGCAGCAGCACCTAAATGCACCTCGCTTTCTGTGACGTCACCCCTCTTTCACAGCAGTATGTTGACGAGCGACTCGCGGCGGGAAAGTCCGATATGCCACTTTTTCCCAATACGACGAAGAGAGTGACAAAAGCCAATGTCTTGTGGTGGAAAGACACAAAATATGTGGCTTGCTTCTAAAAAGGGAAAAACCCCGACAAACCTCCATTTAAGAAGCTCGCACAAAGCAGTAGTGAACATTTTTATTGAGACTGGGAAGTAGACACGACAGTTTGACTCAGTTGACTCAAATATCCTGTGGCGATGAGAGTGGTTATGGCTATCTGATAAAGCAAGATTTAATATTGGGAATTTAACAAAATGAAAAGGAACCGACAACGCCACTCTGGGAATTTCACCCAGGGAGTTCTACTAAACACAAAAGTAATAATTAGGCACACAGGTAAGTTCTACGAGGAAGGAGTAGGAGACGTGGTTCAGAATGTTTAAAATATCAAACCAACTTTTATTCAACATTTAAAAATAAAAGGAACAAACAGACCAACACTTAAAACGGAGCTACTGAGCTCCTTATTCTTGGTGTAGAAACTGAGGCTTACCGATGAGGGGGACAAACGGGGGAGGAACCAAAGAAAACAAGGAACACCCCACTCACACGTGACACACCTGGAAAGAAAGTGAAGTGCAAAAAAAAAGAAGAAAACAACCACAATCCCGGGTCATAGCACTCGAAGGGGCCCACCACCCGGGACACCGCCACCACCAGCAGCTCTCAGCGACTACAAAAGAAAAGATTAACAGTTGGTTACTAAAAGTTCCCTAAAATCTGTCACATGTACTGAAATAGCAAGAAAAACAAACAAACAATGCAATTACACACACACACACACACACACACACACACACACACACACACACACACACACACACACACACACACACACACACACCAACCAAGTTCCCACCAACCACGCACACGCATACACGCACGCACACCACTGTAGCTGGACCGGCGACTTGATAGTGTAACGTCTGCTGTCTGAGGGTCAGCAGTGGCGACGTAAGCAAACGAAGAAAAACACAACGACAACGGAAAAACAACAAGTAAAACCAAGGCGGGACGGAAGCAACATGCACCGTCCACCGTCTGTACGGGGCGACTAGCACAATCAAGTGCGGGCGAAGCAGCAGTGTTCCTGCACTTATCTTATAGGACCGAGTTTTGGGCCACAGGTCTTGATCACCAAGCGTCCTCCAGGTGAGGAGAACAACGAGGAGGCTCTGCGCAGCTTTGTGCTAGCAGGCGTCTGTAGTGTGCCGGTGAGGTGTTCAGGAAGCACTGTAAAAAGAACGGACAGGTGAGGTACTCCGTACCTATGCTAATAAGCCATAATAATTTAAATGCTAAAATGTCCGCACCTGATCCTCTTACAACTCGGGCACACAAAGCGGATGTTCAGTGTCCCATTGACCACAATGGACCACTAAACGAAGCTTTTAAGAAAAATGCGAAATGAAGCCACTGAGAGCTAAAACAACATGCAAACAATGCCACAGTGCAGCTTTTCTCAAACGGGTCAATTTTGAAATCATTTTAATCAACTCTGTCTTCATTGATCAGAAGGTTTTTGCAGATTTCGAATTAAAAAAATTTAACTGCAGGAATCATAAAATCGTCTCATCAGTGACGTTTAAAGAGCCATTAAAAAATTGAATATGTGCTGAACAGACAAACGGAGGTGTAAGAGGCCTGTGTGACCAGCAGGGGGCAGCAGAGGACCGACAGCCGCAAGTTCCTCCTCAGAGAGGCCTGAGAAGGTTCTGCACCTTCAGCTCCTCCAGGAGGACCTCAGCAAAGTGTCAGTTTGTTGGTTTTTTACCTCGGTCAGCAGAGTCACAGTATGAAACTTGTAGCCAGGGGGCGCTGCAGCTCACTCAACACCTACAAGGTTTGAAAAGGAAATTGAGTGGAATTCATCTGGAATGAAAAGAAAAGCACAACTACAGCAGAAAAACTGAACAAAAAGACGCACAAAGTTTGAACTACACACTGATTTTCTTCTTCTGTTGATTCAAATGAATTTGACAGAAATAATATCTGAAAAAATAGAAACCAAATGTTAAATTTCGACATTTAAAAAATGGACAGATTCATTTACACCCAGTAAGATAAGAAGATATTTAGCTCTCAGCCAATTCGAGCTGCTGCTCCTGTGTGTGTGTGTGTGTGTGCGTGCGTGTGTGTGTGTGTGTGTGTGGATGTGGTGGTGTGTGTACCTGAATGTGGGAGTGGGGGTGTTTAAGTACGTCACTGGAAGTAGGCTGCCAAATAGTGCGGCCTCCGAGGCCGCAACCGCCCCACGCCAGCGACGAGCCCAGGGCGGCGGGGCCCGGACACGGCACACCCGCCGCAATGCCGGCCAGGAAGAGGCCCGGAGCAGCAGGCCCCCGGACCGGAGGGCACCCGCCCCACGAGGAGCCAGGGCAAGATGACAGGGAGGCAGATACCCCAAGGAGAAGGGACACCACCCGGGGCGAACAGACAGCAGAGCCCGGCCCCCGGACGGGGCCCCCCAGGGCAAGCGAGACCGGACTCATCCCCATGACAGGACCCAGCCCCTTCACCCACCGGGAGGATCAGTACCCAAGGCAGGTCCGGGCACCCAGATGCCCCCCCCCCCCCCCCCCCCCTACGGACCCAGTATGGCACATCGCCGCAAGTGGCGAGGTCCCCATAGGCCCAGCTGGTCTCGCACCCCAGGGGCACCGGACTGCACAGGGCCCATCCAGAGTGGGAAAGATGCCGGATCCCGCCCCCGCTAGCAGGCCGACCCCACTGTGTGTAGGGGTGTCAGTGTGTGTATATGTGCACTTGCTGGTGTGTTGAACTATGGTGCGTTTAAAATGGAGGGGTGGTAAGGCCCTGGGGCAACCACACTGCTGCTGAGCAGGGCGGCGGCCGCAGTGCACGAACCACCCCCCCAGGCCCTAAGTGTCTATAATGCTATTAAGATTGGAGAGGGTCTTAAGGCCAGAAGGCCGGGCAGCGACCACCCAAGACACAAATCTCCCAAAACAGAAGAAAATAAATAAATAAATTAAAAATTTAGGAGAAAAAAAAAAAAAAAAAAAAAAAAAAACACCTATTATGTGACCAGGGGGGACTCCCGGTCAGGGCGCCCCCTCAGCGACATCGGGGACACCACAGGGATCCAGGAGCCAAAGGGGGCCCGCCCCCCACCGCACCGCACCACCCGGGCACACAGGAGCGGTAGCCGGCGAACGCGCAGCCCCACCCCAGGCATGCGACCCCACCGCGTACGATCCAGCGCCAGTCCCCAGACACAGGGACGGACCAGCCCTCCCACCAACAAGGGGGCCCCCAGACCAGAGCCGGGGGCCCCCAGGCCCCCCCCCCCCCCAGACCGCACCCGGCCCGCGGCAGCACGACCACGGCTGCCCACATCAACCAGCAGCCTCAGCTATATTACTAGTTAGTTATAGGATGAAGCAGACATTCCTACCAAGGAGGTGTGGTCTAACAGTAAGTTGCTATATTGTGCAATGTGCAGGTGTTGTTTTGTTTTCCAGTTTGTGAGGATTGTTTTCTAAGCGATAGATAAGGAGGTCATCAGCATGCGAGATTCTGCCTTATCTGATTTGATATCACTGAGGTCCCCTAAGAGACAAAAGGAAGGAGTGGCTGTGATGTTGTAACCAACCTGTGCTGATAGATCATTGCATACTACGTGCCAGAATTTATTTACTGGTGGGCAATGCCATACAGCGTGTAGGTAATTATCTGGGACATTAACTGTGCAGTGTGAGCAGGTCTGAGAGGCGGTCATGCCCATCTGAAACATCCGCTGTCCAGTGTAGTGGATCCTGTGGAGTACTTTAAAATGTATTAATTGTAGAATAGGTTGTTTTATCAGTGAAAAGGTGTTCAGGCAGATTGTTCTCCAGAAATTAGAGTGAGGCTGGAGAGACAGGTCTCTTTCCCACTTAACAATTGGGATAGAAATCGTGCGATCTGTATTTGTAAGCAACTCACTCCAATGGAACTGCACTCGTCCTTCTCTCACATTACATTGGATCACAATGACCAAACAACACAACAAAGACAATGATGCCACTGTGCTGCCACATCCAGACTCTGTGTAGGTCTGTAGGCCTCTTGGACCTTCATGTGAACTGCTGCGTGTTGACTGGAGGTGAAACATGACTGACTGCTGTCCTCCTCCCTGGACAATGCAATCTCACTTTCAATCTCACAGCCACTAAAAAACCTGATTGTGATTGAGAGGTCCTCAGCAGCCAATCACTGTTGGGAGTCCAGCCTTCAAACACTCCTCCTGAATCCACAGTCACATTTGTGAGCATCTGGAACTTTGGCCCCGATCCTCCACACCACACAACTTGGGATGACAGTGCCACCTACCTGTATACTTTCAGCAGCCAGTCCCATGTTCTGACCCGTTTCCACTGTGGCCTGTTGGCTCATCTGGTCCAAAGTCTGGATCATCAGTGTCCAGGTTCATGGAATGAGTCAGTGTGCCGCCGTCCTGTGATGTCATGATAGAGAATCACTCTATTTATACTAATGTGCAGAACCACTGGAGTGTGGAAGCAGACAGTTACCATAATCCAAATGAAAAAGCAACAGCAGAAATGCTTTTTCATTTTAAGAAAGTGGCTGCATTATTTGACTCATAAAAAAAATCGTTAATAAATAATCCAAACTGCATTTTCATTTTCTTATTCATGACTGCTCATTCTTGTACTTAATTCAAATGAAGGAAAACACATTTGAGATTTAATTTTCAAAACATGCATCAGCAAAGAGTTACCAAAATTCAATATGAAATGTAAAATTCAAAAATGAAAAAGCAATAGCAGAATGCTTTTTCATTTTAAGAACGAAACTGCATTAGTTGACTCATAATTAAAATCATTAATAAATATTGCTATATGCATTTTCATTTTCTTATTCGTGTCGCACCTTTTATGACACAATCAAAAAGAAAACTGAGGGCATTGCTTTTTAATTTTCGTGGTCCTGCCCTGCACAAGAGTTACCACAACTCGAAAACGAAATCGCAATCTCAAAGTAAGCGCGCGGCGCAGGAAAGTGACGTCAGCAGCTCTCCACCTGTGGGTATGGCGGTATGACGCCAAGTGTCATTTTTTTTTCTTATTTAAAAAGAAAAGAAAAGAAAAAAAAGGTATGGCGGTATGACACCACTTTGCCATCGTTACTTCTTTCACGTCATTGAAGTTGCCGGTAATCGAGATTTAAATCGGCGAAAAACGTGGACCACTGACAGATCTCGCACCAGCATCTGCCACCAGTCGACGAATTGATCTGTTGCTTCGCATCCTTCGTCGGATGGACTGGTGGCCGACGCCGAACGGAAGCAATGATCCGTTGCATCGCATCCTGCGACGGATGGACTGGTGGCCGACGCCGAACAGCTGTTACTCCACCCATGTAACAAATAGCTTTAGCTTTGATGTTGTGCTGGTGCATCAAGGTGTTCCATAACTGACAACAGGTTGGCTAGGGCAACCTTGTTTGCGTCCGTATCTGGGACGGCAGAATACCTGCTCAACTCGGTCCCGAGCATCATATTCAGATACACTATTCAACTCCACCTGGGAAGCTAAATCCAGCAGGGTTTGAACAATTGTGTCAATGTGCGCCATGCTCAAATCTTTCCGACCAACGAGATCCGTCAGTGGTCCACGTTTTTCGGCGATTTAAATCTCGTTTACCGGCAACTTCAATGACGTGAAAAGTAACGATGGCAAAGTGGTGTCATACCGCTATACCTTTTTTTTGTTTTGTTTTTTTAAATATACAGTATATATATACATTTATTAAATTCACAAACATTAGAATTTACACATAACAGGAGGCAAATGACACTTGGCGTCATACCGCCATACCCACAGCGGAGGTGGAGAGCTGCTGACGTCACTTTCCTGCGCCGCGCGCTTACTTTGAGATTGCGATTTCGTTTTCGAGTTGTGGTAACTCTTGTGCAGGGCAGGACCATGAAAATTAAAAAGCAATGCTCTCAGTTTTCTTTTTGATTGTGTCATAAAAGGTGCGACACGAATAAGAAAATGAAAATGCATATAGGAATATTTATTAATGATTTTAATTATGAGTCAAATAATGCAGCTTCGTTCTTAAAATGAAAAAGCATTTCTGTTATTATATTCTTATTTTAATTTGGATTATGGTAACTGCTTCCATATATAACAAATATATCCATAAATATATACAATGTGAGAATTGTTTCTTGCAAGAGCTGTACTTCAACCCATGACCATCGATAAAAGTGTACACATCTAATCGTAAACAATCTGCTGCAACCTGAATTTCCACTTCTGTGTCTATAAACCAGTCACAGCTTGACTGATGGCTCTGAAGAAGCAGTTTCCATCAGCCTCTACATTCTCATTTGTACACGGCGAACCTAATGGGCCTTTGCAATCAGAAATTGGAAAACTCGCACGGTCCAAATGATTCTTCAAGTTTTTGCAAAGGTCTAAACAAACATCAACATCAAGGGGAGAGAAGTTACACTCTTCATTGGTCACAGCACTGACAAACTCTACGTCAGAATTATCCATGTCAAAGTGAGGAGTTTTAAATTCTGAAGTGACTCACTGTTGCCAGCTGGTGCTGGAATTTTAAACCGTGACCGGTTTCGCCTTGATGAAAAGAACCATGCAGAACCTTGGCTAATCTAATACCAGTGCCATGATCTGCCACTGCATCTTCACTAGTACTAACTGATGATGGATCACAAATCACATGTGCGAGGCGTAGAACGAGCGGAGCAGTCAGAGGCAACAGAAGAAGAAAGAAAAGCCTCCTTAGCTTAGTTGATCTTCTGTGTTGCCTCCTGGACGGTGCTGGCCTCCTCTGGCTTGGTGCTGGCAACCACGGGAGCCACAGGAACCACGGGCACAGCTCTGGTCATCTGTGGCGTCGCCTCCACCTGATTAAAATAAGAAAGATGTGATTTTATGCCAATAAACATAGAAAGGAAAACACTAGGCTTTACACGATCACGATTTTTGTGCCGATCACCGATCAGTGAGTTTAAACAAACCGATCACCGATCACCGATCCGATCAGGGGCAATAAATACTTGTTTCTGTACACCCCTTGCCTTCTCACGAGCACCGTCTAAAGTTGTTTGCTTTAGCATCCGTTTCAGAGTTTGCTTTTCTTTTTCTTTCTCCGCGTGTTTCTTAAACTCGACATGCTCCTCCGTGTGTATCTTTTCCAAGCGCCTGATTAAATTTGTGGTGTTGAAATTTTTTGCCAAAGTTCCCCCGCGAGGTACTGTAGCGTTGCATATATTGCAGATTCAAAGAAACTTTATTGTCCGTCACATAGCGACAGTAATCAAAACAGGAAGAGGCACGAAGATGAAAATGAAGGTTTTTGAATCATGAACCATTAGCTCTCGGTGTTATGCCCCGGCCTAGGGGGAACCAGGACACAACATAAAGGCTCCCCCCCTTCTCCCAGCTCTAAAATTAGACAAAGTTGCTTCGTCCACAGGATGGTTTTTATTAAACGTCACCATCATTGCACTGGCGTCAGGGAGGGCATGGCCAAAACAACAAACAAAATGGCTCTCTTATGGATCTTACCTATGAAGAAAACAATCAAATAAATGACAGTCAAACTAACCTCCTTAACTAAAACACAGGAGAAAAGGGTCACAACACAAATGGCTTCCCTCCCCTACGGGCTACGTGGACACAAAGGGAACTGAAATAGATTACAAAACAGAATTGATGGCTGAACACAGAATGCTGCTGCTGCGGCACATGGCCTCTGGTTGGGAGCTGGGAGAAGGACAAAGAGACCGATGTGTTGAAGTCCTCCTCCTTAAATATTGGCACCAGCCAATCACCTTTCCGCACCTGGAACAAGCAAAAAAAAGGGAACACAGGATCTACTGCGCCATCTAGTGCCCAAACGGACACACAGCAGACAAAAGGAACTGACAACAATGTAAAGCCAAATCTATACATTTACATAACACTCGGATACAAACAAATAAACATGTCGATGCTGTGAAACTACTTTGGAGGAAATGAGACAGATTAAAAAAGTTTCAACACGACCATGACGTCATTGATCGGTGATTCATGACATGACGCCCGATCATGAACGTTTCAAAAAATGCCAAATATCGGCCGATCCGATACAGCCGATAAGATCGGTGTAAAGCCTAGAAAACACACACAGGTGATGAAGTGGAAATGAATAAGTACAAACCTGCTGCACTGCTGTGACATTGCTGGAGGCAGACTCAGTCATGTGGACAGTTGAACGTGTTGCCCACACCTGCAAATACAAGGACAAAAAGTAACGTTTAAAGAACTGCATTTATTGTCCTATCACAAAGATGCACACAATGAAATACACATATCCCAAATACCAACATGTCACTTGTTTGTTTTGGTTTGTGAGGCAACGCGTGCTGATCGACGTCTCAGGCTGGACATCTGGAAGAACATAAAGAAATGAATTCATAAACAAAGTAACACACTAATTAAACTGTACATGTACTGTACATATGTGATCTTGTGTTGATAATAGGGGTGGGGCGATACGGCTAACCCACGATTCGATACTGTGACGGTATTTGGCCCACGATAATGACAACATCACGACACACGATATCTTCGAAATCTTCGAAATTTTGCCGACGATATGTGACTGAAAAAGAAAAGAATACCCATAAAAAGGAAAATGCCTGTGATCTTGCATTTATTCCAAAACTTTGTATAATGTACAAACAAACGTGCACTGCACAAGCAAACATATTAAAGTGCATGAACATTAATAACTTTCATGTAAACAAGGACAGTGCTTTCTGGTAAAGTAAAGTCAGTAGCAACTTGTCTTATCTCAACTCGGGGACTTGGGATATACAAACCGACGGAAAGATGAAAGAGGGAAAAAAATCCTTTCACTGCCCCGATTCTGAAAATCAATAAAAAAAAATGATGCAGACAAAATAAAGAAATAAATAACTGCGTCCCCAAAATATACGGGACAAAGTGAAGTGCGTCCCCCATCAGTTCATTACGGGACAGGCTTTTTAGTTGACAAATATGGGACAATCGCGTATTTTACGGGAGAGTTGGCAACCCTATCTAGACCACAGACGGAAATTAAATGAGGTTTTGTCATTTTCCCTAAAAAACGGGACAAATTGTGTCCCGGGAGAGATTTTATCTTTCCCGGGACAGGTGGTGAAAAAAGAGAACAATTCTGGGAAAAACGGGACAGGTGATAGCGAACGAGGCAGCTCTGCAGGTTCGTAGTGTTGCCATTGTATTTTACCTTCGCAAAACAGTTCTTGCAGATTGCATATTCTTTATGAAGTTTCCTCCCGTCATCCGTCTCGTAAAAGCCAAAGTGGGTCCACACTTTAGAGTGGTAACTTGCAGGTGGGTCTTTGATTTGTTTTCCGTTGTTGGTATTTTCCGCCGTTCTTGCATGTGCTCTTCCGTTGTTAGCTCGTCTTATTCACCGGCCGCTGCTTATGCCTACTTGACTCTTACGGGATTAGCGCCCCCACAAACAGGACAGGAGAGATTAATAGTTGACGGTGACAACGGGGTAAATCCATAATGTGTGTTGAAATAAAATATTGATATTTGCCGTCAGTGTATCGATTATTTATTGCGACAGAAAGGACAACAATATATTGCAATATTGATTTTTTTTTTCACCCACCCCTAGTTGATAAGTGTATGAATAATTGTGTGAATGTTACCGTGGCAGCTGGGGAAACCCTGCCAAATGACTCCACGACGGTCTCCATGTGGTCCAGCAGCACAGCCTCACTGAACCACACGGGATTGGACGGGATGTCTGTGTGAAATGCAGTCTCAACAGCTGTTGGTACTGTCTATAAAAAAAAAGAGGAGAGGAAATCAGAGTCAACTTAGGATAAGTGTTCATTTTTAAAATAAAAAGTTGCACAGTTTGACAAATACACGATTGGGGGGAAAAAAAAAGAGGGATGAACAGGTTACCTCAACCTCCTGTCCAACAAGAGTCCATTCAGGAGCGGGTCCATACACTGGCATGTAGACAGGACCTGTCACAACCACTCTGGGAGACACCCTGGGCGATGATTGGTTGTGGCACAACACCCCTGGCCTAGGTGAAGGGGGTACGAGCTGATGGAGCATGCAGCATGCAGACGCTCCACCAAAATCAGTCCTGAGGTGCACCTGAACAGAAAACAACATGTTAACACATATTTGTCATATCAAATGAAGAGCAAGTAAGGCTGAAGAAGGCAAAACTTACACCATCATAACACCACCATGTACAGCTGACGAAGGGGGACGTGATCGGCCATATACACAAATGTTAAACCTGGAAGAAGTGTCACATAATCAATTGTGTAATCACACAATTCTAAGAAATATCTGTTAGCACAGTGTCACTGAAGAGAAAAAAATACAACAAAAATATGTATTTTACACACCCATGCGTGCAGCAACACGATGATATACTTGACGTAGCGCTGTTTGTAGTTCTGGCTTGACAGTCAGGCGAGATGGAAAGTCAAGCACAAACACCTACAAAAAACCCCAAACAAACATAAAAATGCAAAATAAATTCATGAATATTCTTGTTATTGAACTATGGATCATGGAATTACTTGATATTGATAAAACAAAGTGGCGATGACATTCATGTGTTCAAATTTGTTTGTCACAGCAGATAAACAAACCTTGGGCCAGCGGTCCAACACAGTTGCCAGTAGCGCAGCAAAATCCTGGGCGGAGTCTGTTACAAGCCCGTGTTCAAGGTTGTTGCCCGGGCCGAGAACACAAAACCATCCACAAGTGGACAGAGATGTGAGTCTCCCACCACCAGAACAAAAACATAAAGAAACTCGTGGCTTGACAAAATCACGACCCATACCTTCTTGTCTGGTTGCTGGGCCTTAAGAACGAACTTGCACTGTTTTGTCAGTCAGTAGCAAAACGGGCCATCTTCGCACCCAGGTCGCTGACCAGTACCACGCCCTGTGTAAATTGACAAAAAAGAATAATCTAAATATGTTTTTGTAAGATTTATTTGGAATACAACATAACAACACAGGCAGAACATGAAATCATGAACGTGGAAGTACTCACAACGTTCAAAGTCCTTCCGAGGTGGAAAAGGTGTCCAATCCCGTTTTTGCTCCAGGCGTCGTTTCATGGCCAGAGAGCGACGGAATGCCTTGGTGTTCGGCATCTGAACAATGAAATGAAAGATTGTGTCATGTTTTCTCACACACGACATCAAAACACAGAAAGGTTTCTGTACCTTTGCAGCTGGAGACGATGAGCTTAAATCAATAAAGCAAAAGAAAATGTGTATGTGTACTCTTGGACCCTAACCCTAATGCCATACAAGTCTATGGGGTGAATTTTCAACTTTGTCCTACAGATATGGGGCCACTTGCTTTTTCATCAGGAGCCCCCAAGAAGCGCCCACGCCAAATTTGGGGCTTCTAGTACTTGAGGAACCCCGAAACCCTAACCCTAATTTCAGCTAAGCCTAACCCTAACCCTAACCCTAGTTTCAGCCTTATTGTTAACCCTAATTCAATGCAAGTCTATGGGGTGAATTTTCAACTTTGTCCTAGAGACATGGGGCCACTTGCTTTTTCATCAGGAGCCCCCAAGAAGCGCCCACGCCAAATTTGGGGCTTCTAGTACTTGAGGAACCCCGAAACCCTAACCCTAATTTCAGCTAACCCTAACCCTAGTTTCAGCCTTCTTGTTAACCCTAATTCAATGCAAGTCTATGGGGTGAATTTTTAACTTTGTCCTAGAGACATGGGGCCACTTGCTTTTTCATCAGGAGCCCCCAAGAAGCGCCCACGCCAAATTTGGGGCTTCTAGTACTTGAGGAACCCCGAAACCCTAACCCTAATTTCAGCTAACCCTAACCCTAGTTTCAGCCTTCTTGTTAACCCTAATTCAATGCAAGTCTATGGGGTGAATTTTTAACTTTGTCCTCGAGACATGGGGACACTTGCTTTTTCATCAGGAGCCCCCAAGAAGTGCCCACGCTAGATTTGGGGCTTCTAGCCAATGAGGAAAAATTTGGAGCAGACACGACAGGGTTACAGCTGAGAAGGCACTTAAGATCCTCAAAGGACTGTTGCCACTCACTAGACCAAACAAATGGTTTCAATGGACTGGTTAATTCTTCTCTCGTGGCCGGCAGCTCCACTGCCTTAGTGCTGGAGATGAACGCTCAGGGGCGCCGCCAGGAATTTTGGGCCCCCTGAAAAAAAACAAAAACAAATGGGCCTCCTTTGCGCAGCGCTTGTCAAAAGCTTCACATCACTCAAAAAATACAGTATAGTTCAATAATAGTGCTTGAGTCCATCTTTGACAGTGTCAATGTATTTTTATTGTGAATTCTCCACAAAGCAAACTCTTAACATTGATGAATGATTCATGAAAAAAACACTTGATGTTTCTCGGACAAAGTTGAGCTTTGACCTTCATAGACTTGCACTGCATTAGGGTTTAGCGATAAGGCTGGAATTAGAGTGAGGGTTTCGGGGTTCCTCATGGGCTAGAAGCCCCAAATTTGGCATGGGTGTGTCCAGGAGGATCCTGATGAACCTGAAAGTGGCCCCATGTCTCTAGGACAAATTTGACCTTTGACCTCCATAGACTTGCATTGAATTAGGGTTAACGATAAGGCTGAAACTAGGGTTAGCTGAAATTAGGGTTAGGGTTTCGGGGTTCCTCAAGAACTAGAAGCCCCAAATTTGGCGTGTGCGCTTCTTGGGGGCTCCTGATGAAAAAGCAAGTGGCCCCATGTCTCTAGGACAAAGTTGACCATTGACCCTCATAGACTTGTATGGCATTAGGGTTAGCAATAAGGCTGGAATTAGAGTGAGGGTTTCGGGGTTCCTCATGGGCTTGAAGCCCCAAATTTGGTGTGGGTGTGTCCAGGAGGATCCTGATGAACCTGAAAGTGGCCCCATGTCCCTATGACAAAGTTGACCTTTGACCCTCATAGACTTGTATGGCATTAGGGTTATCGATAAGCGATACAAACCTGGTGAGTTTAAGACTTAGTGACACTACGTACATGAATGTATGGGGTACCCCGTCCTTACTTTGTTCCAACCTTCCCTCCACAAACCTGGCTGTCCAGTGCAGAAGTCAAAGTGAGAGAGAGAACAAAGAAGGAGGAGGGCCTGTGACGCCGCTGCTGATTGGCTCGTTGGTCGGTAGAATGAGCCAATTCTAGAGCTCCCCTCGGTGTCCACACACTGCAAAATATATCTAAGAAATAAACACTTAAATTGAGAAAGAACAGGCTAGAAACAAGTCAAATTATCTGCCAATGCAGTAAGATATTTAGACTTGATAAGATTTCTTAAAATAAGACGATATATCTAGGCATTTGAAGAATGGAAAAACTCTTGAAATAAACAGTAAAGCACTCATTCCAAGGACTGTACTAAGTCAAATAAACTTGATACTAGCTTCTCAATTCTTTTTTCACGTTTGCTTGTTTCTTAATTTGAATGAAAAGATCTTAAAACCAGACCTACTAACAGTGCAATTCTTCTTAATTTAAGTGTTCACAATATTAGCTTTTTTTTTCTCAAAATGAGACAAAGCATCCACCCCCCCTACGCCCATTCCCCCCCAAAAAAAATAATTCAGCAAACAGAATTAATATTGTCAACAATTATTTATTCACTTAAATTGCTGACAGTGCCTTCACTGCCTTGTAATAAAAACGTCACTAAGGCATTGCATCTTAAAACAATCTCAAGCAATCATTTCTAGAACGCAAGTAATGTTGTGTTGTTACAAAATTCACCGTCATCATTATTGAATATTGATTCAGATTCCCTGACACAAAAAACCAAAAACAGTATGGGGACAGCATATAGTGTTGTGTTCCTATCACCACTGATAACATGTTTGTTCCAACAGACTCCCACCCACCCTCAAGTTACAACTACCAGGGGAGTGTATCACTACCTATGCCTAGTACACAGCTCTACTCCCCAATAAAATCTTTCCATTCTGCCATGGTCTTTTTTGTATGAGGCTGTGGTGTCTCACTCATGGTGTCCTGTAGCACTTCTATCTGAATGACAGAGAGAAGGGTTGCCACACACTTTTGGATATGTGAGGTGCAGGGCATAGTAGTAACCCATCAGATGAAGCAGACCGTCACTCAAGTCTTCCGTGGCTCCAAGACAGATGAGACAGCGGGTCCCATCAAACAGCAACACAGGAGTGCAGAAAGACCTCTTCTGCGAGTACATTGTGGGATCTTCTGTTGGCTAAAGAAAAAGAAGAAGGAAACGCCACATCCATGCATGGAACTATGAAGTGTTGAATGTGAGAAAATGCAAACAAACTTTCACCTGAATGACATGAAGCAGTGCCTCACTGGCATGTCCCAGCTTCTTCGGTGGTGGACTTGGTGAAGGAAAGAGTGTGGGGAGTGCCCTGAGCAGCGCGATGGAATATTCCACTGGAATAGAACAAATCAACTTTGAGTTCAAAGTTAGTCTTCCTAAAAATGAGTCTTATTAGGTTTGTGTTGATCACAAAAAAAATCTTATTTTTTCAGCATGAAGAGTATTACCATTCTGCATCTATTCATTCAGCGCAACATAAACCATCCTATGTCCAAGGAAACAGCTACACAGTCAATTAGAGACACAGCAAAATGACTCACCTACATCCAGCGTTATGCGTGGCTTCCTCACTTCATTTTTTTTCCAAACACCATAAAATTACACATTGGTGCAGAAGTCTTCCCATCTCTTTTTTTAGTTCATCAATGAATTTTCTGTTGCCCTTATCCAGAATGCGCCGCAGCTCATTCATCGCCTATAATGCAAGTCAGTGTTAAAATCTGCAAAAATGCTTGCTTTTCATCATAAACCAAAACAAGTTAATCACTTACACGATAAAGATCCTTGACACATGGATATGCATCCAGGATCTTTGTTGGCCTTGTCCTGTTCTTTCAGAACATCACTATCAATGAAGGATCTTCTTGCTTGAAACTGCAGGTCAAGAATTTGGGAGACAGCATCTTGGTTGGGTTTTGGTTTCTTGTACAGCTCCTGCAGGGTCTGATAATGTCTGGCCTGGGCTGTCAGACCATCTTTGGCTGATGAAATGGAGGAGACAAATCAGTAAATCAGTCAAATGGATGAAATTGTTTGGAGCATCAAAATATATCAAATGACAATTCAAATGTAAAAATGCCTGTGATATATCATGATATCCAAAACTATCATAACATTGCCTAGCTTTCATACATTATCATTATTATTAAAATGGACATGTTTCTACTTATGTGAAGTGTGGCCATTATCAGAACTGCGCCCTGGTGTGTGACACAAAATAATTGTTGATCCACCAATTGAGTCTGCATCATGATCTTCTTCTTGGTCACTTGCTGAGAAGTCAATGCGCTGCCTTTTCTTCTTGTGGCGCCTCTCTGGTGAATCTCTTGTGAAGATTCTTGTAAGTGCTCGCTTGGTAAATAAAATTTCACTCATTGAAAGAACAAATAAAGATGGAAAGTGAACATGCACAGATAAAAAAAGTATCAGCCAAAAATAACCACACGCTTCAAAATCTAAGTGCGCAAAATAATATAATCACTTACATGTTTCATTGTTTTGTCTTAATCCTTCAGCATGGGATAATACTCCATTAGTCTTTGAGACATTGCAGTGACTTCATGCTTAGAAGGGTACCAGACCCCCTCTCCTTGCTGACTGGCTCTCAAGATAGAAATCATGCTGGTGACAGTGTTTCTCACCAGCCTGCATCTCAGCTCTTTGAACATGACACATTTCCCCTCACTGGCAGGGCGGGCCATCTAGAAGTAGTGCTTACGAGCTTGCTCCAACTCACTGTCTGTATAGAGGGTGGGCAAACTTTTTTAGCAACGGGCCACATGACAGACCTGCATCGAGTCGGCGGGGCACGGAAGGGGGGGTTGTAGGTAGGTACAGAATTAGTCCGGGTGCAGAATCGTTCTGGGTGTAGTGACTGCCCGATACGGCAACTCCATTGGGAAATACCTCTACATCGCGGTCGAACGTGATATATGGATAGATCACGGTCAAAACGCTATTTCGCGGGTGATAGATAGATAGATTGTGAGAGAATTTCGTGTATACAATATAATACAAAGTACTGTAAATACGGCAGGGATTGACAGAAAAAAAAGATAACCTTAATCAACCGATGTAGTTTGTCCTAATAGAGTTGCCGTATGTGACGTTGTTGGCATTCGCCCACTGGACAGAGGCGACTGCCAATTACGTCACATACGGCAACTCTATAAACGTACCGCGATCTATCCATATATCACGTTCGAACGCGATGTAGAGGTATGTCCCAATGGAGTTGCCGTATCGGCAGTCACTTCTGCCCGGAACGATTCTGCACCCGGACTAATTCTGTACCTACACCTCGTTGACGGGGGGGAAGCACGCTATCGCTATCGCGCTACACTAACTCGGCAAAGTTACGTGCCGACAAAGTTTCGTTGGGGGGTGCGGTGTTGGGGGGGTTATGACTGGCTTCACGCGGGCCGGACAGAGACACGCAACGGGCCGGATGTGGCCCGCGGGCCGGGGTTTGCCCATGTCTAGTATAGACAACATATTGTGGAGGAGCAGGAAGCTGTAGGGTCCTCTTTGGGCTGCTTTTCACCAAAGGAGTGGATGTCTGAGGACAGATTGGAGATGTTCCTCCTGGTGAAGACACAGTTCCTGGCTTCATTCGGGGCAGCCTTGTCTGGTACGGTGGAATTCTCAGCCGAGAGGAAACCAGATCCAAAACATTATGAACAAGAGAGAAACAATAGACACAATTAGGAAAAAAGAAAAAAAAGTGTTATGCTCGATGTTTTCAGAGCAAAGTAGGTAACCAATCACATCTACACTAATAAGGGCCCAAATCCGTTTCCTCCTGAGAAAGTGTTCTGGTCCAGGAAAAAGGTCTCTCAAATCATCACGACTGAGGGTGTGGAGCAAGACTTCATCGATGTTGGCACTATAAAGACAGTCCAATCATGAACAAACCTTTTAGACTTAACAACTCATACATTTTTTAACTAATGAATTTAATTCAACTTGACAAGTCAAACCAAGTTTGTTTTGTGCCAATTTCTGTTATCAGAATTAAATGTAAATGCAATTCAGTTTAGACATTTTATCTCAAATTTGTAAAATACTTCTTTTTGAGATCAGTGTCAGCATACAGTTATTTTAATTACTTAGCGGACCAATCAAAGTCATGGAAATTTTTTCATACCTACACATGACATACCATTTAAAATTGATACTGTGACATCATCCAGCTCATCCATTATTGGCCCCGGTTTGGATGTCTATTTCATTTCTCCTCAATCTGGCAGGGAAAAAAAAATCATCATATTAAGGTCACAATTAGGACAAGCTAGCCTTCCGACTCAAGATCCGTTTTTTTACAATGCCCATCTGCCATGGATCCCAAAGTTCCCATGCAATTAAAAGTTGTGACACCTTATCTGAATGATAACCCTAGACAGCTCAACGGATTGCTAGTCATACAGACAACAATCAAAATTGGAGTGAAACTTGTAACCACAATGCCTGCAACATGGTGGTACTTATGGTAATAATCATCAAATACCAGTGTTCTTTGTGACAAAATGACAACATCTGATAGGATTGTGCCACCTTGAACTGCAATCAACTTAAATTTTGATAAAAACAAGCAAATTGTACCTAAACTACATCTTCAATCAATCCAATTTGAGCACCCTCTCCCCCATAAACTGAAGATACTGCAATACAAACTTGGTAGTACAGTATTTCGTCATGCCACATATAACTAGGAATGCTAATTGCTTGTTCACATGACTAGAATTGCAGTACATCAATCCAATACAAAATACACACTTGTCATCAAGCTCATAAATCCATCGAGTCGAGATGAGCACGTGCAAGGAGTCAGACTCCGTGAGTTCACGTAAACAGAGCATTGCGTTTGCGTAAATTCTGCACGGCTATCGAGCTAGAAGCCGAGTCCGATTTGATGCACACAACCACACTATAATGCCTCTCAATGTCCTAACCCATGCCACGCAACAAACGTGAAGAACCGATTTGAGTTTCTCACGGGACCAGCAGTGAAGTCACAACTGTCGCCCCAAATGAAATGTCGCAGCAGGAGCCTGAGGATTTTCTGAGTCAACATGCTGATCAACAGGTAACGTAATGTTGGCTTCCTTGACGACATTAGACAACTCCCTGTTTATATTTTATTCATATTTTAGTACAAAGCCTCCTTGTTTTATGATCTTTGACTTGTTCGGTTTTTGTTTTGACATTATGCTGTTAGTGTTTATTTCAAATTAACAAGAAGTACCGGTACAGATAGTAGGAAATTAATATAACACTTGCGTCAAACAAAGCATAACTAACTGTACATATCATGTCTACAGGAAGGAGCTGGTACATTAAGTGAGAATATTCAAGAATATTAAGAGAAGATATATTCAAGGTTGTCCTGAGGTCAACTGTACCAACCATTGACAGAGCTTATGGAGCAATTTGATGTTATTGTTCAGTAAACATGGAATATTGGAGCTGTCGCAAAACAAAACAAAAAGCCAACTTTAAGGCTTATTATCTCCAAAATGATACAGTAATTAATCACATTTAGAAATCAAATGTTTCTAAATGTCAAGTCAGTAATGTCAAGTCAGTGCTTGATGTGTCATCAGCAGGCGTCGGCGTCAGTAATGGGGCATCGGCGGGTTTCGGGCGGAATCGCCAGGCGTTGGGAAGCGTCGGCGGGTGTCGGGGGCTCGTGGCCAGGTGGCGGACGTCACGGCAGGCAGTGGCCAGGTGGGCTCAGTCCCGCAAACGCTGCTTACAGCTTTAATTTTGTATTGCTTTGATAACATTGTTTAAGTTGAGTTTAAATTTACACTATTTTTTTTTTCTTAGCTGCTAATTGTTCAAAAATGCTGATGTTAAAAGTGTGTTTGCACAGTATATGTTATGGCACTTTAATTCATATGGCAGTACATTTAAAATAACTGGCCATCAAGTTCCAGGAACTGACAAACTGCACTGAGTTGAGTGAGATTCTCCAAAGGAACTCCAGTATAAATGTGGACTTTACATTCTAGTCCCCTGTGAAGAAAAACCCAAAAGTGAACGTTTTTGTGCCTCACCCTTTCTAACTGGGACATTTGCAAGGGAACGCAGACTGGTTATGCTGCTCCCTGATAAAAGAAAAATGTTTCTGCTGTTACCTCAGAAATTGCCTGTTATTATTGTGGCTCAGGATTTTGGAGGTAGATTTTTTTTACTTTTCATAAGGAACAGGATAACAGTAATGCCCTGGCATTGGCAATAAGCTTTAATGTTATATTTGCATTTTTTTAAACTTTAGATTTACATTAAAAATGTTTCTGTGTAAAGTGCTGATGTTAAGTGTTTGCACGATAAATGTTATGGTGCTTTTGTTTATATGGCAGAACATTTAAATTAAAGTGTATGAAAGACTTCTTTTAAATTCATTATTGGCTTTTGCGTATACGACGTGATTAGTCGTGATTGATCAGGTAAATCATGCGATTAATTGCGATTAAAATTTTTAATCGTTGCCCAGCCCCAGTAAAAACATTTTTCTGGTGCCAGCATTTCGTGAGGCAGAAGTTGATTCATACTTCAGTGCCTTGGAGCGAATAGCTTCGCCACTCAACTGGCCAAGAGACATGTGGCCTGTCCTTCTCCAATGCAAGCGGGTGGGAAAAGCACAGGAGTTGGTGTCTGCTCTTTTCTTAGAAGACAGCCTGCAATATGATGTTGTAAAGGAAGCAATTTTTCCTGCTTATGAGCTTGTTCCTGAGCCCTACCGGCAAAAATTTAGGAACCATAGAAAATCTAGTGGTCAAACCTTTGTGGAGTTTGCATGGGAGAAAAGCAACCTCTTTGATAAATGGTGTGCAGCTAATGATGTCAAAAATGACTTTGAGTCACTCCGTGAGCTCGTTCTTTTAGAAGATTTTAAAGACTCTTTGCCAGAGAAGGTGGTAATGTTCTTGAATGAACAGAAAGTGTCGTCATTGTCCAAGGCTGCTGTCCTCGCAGATGAGTTTGTGTTGACCCACAAAAATGTGATCTCATCTTCCCCCCCGATCGGACACGCCTTCTGCTTCTCGTCCCACAAGAGCCGAGTCTAGCCACCTCCCCCTTGAAAAGGCTAGAGGGAAGGGACTTCTGGTTTGGCCATAAAGCGGTAGACTGCGCGACACCAGGGCTCTCGACCATCCAGGGTAAAAACTCCCCGAAAACTTGAATAACTATTGTCAGATATCATATTAACTACAAAGTGATCAGGGGAACGTTGGAATGGGAAGGAAAACTCCATTCAACCAAAACAGAAACACGGTAACAGACAATATGACGGAACTACCAGCTTGCTCTGAAACAGAGGGAGATGGCGAAACAAACTCCTCGTGACTAACGACGCGAAAAAGGGCTCGGACATAGAAATTATTAGCAAGGAGATACGGGATTTAAAAATGGAATCAAAAGAAGTCCTTCGCACGTTGGGAGAAACACTAAGGAACGACGTGGAAAAAGACTTGGACGACTTCAAAGACGAAATAAATCAACAACTTGCGAAAGTCATCACCGAACAGGAGCTCCAGACCGGCAAGATCAACGAGGCTGAGTCGCGGATTGAAAAGCTAGAACGTTGGGCACAGGAAGCTAATGACGCTCTGGTCATATCACTGAGAGAACAAAAAGCTCTTCAGGACAAGTTAACTGACCTGGAGTCCAGGCCGAGGAGAAACAACCTACGTATCTATGGAGTCACTGAAGGAGAGGAGGGAGAATCTGTGGCCAAGTTTGTGGAAGACCTGCTGAAAAGCGAACTGCACCTGCCAGCAGATTTTAATTTCCAAATTCAGAGAGCACACCGCTCACTTGCACAGAAACCAGCGGACGGTGCCCAACCGAGACCCATCATTGTTAACTTTCTGGAATTTACTACCAAAGAGAGGGTCCTGAGAGAGCTATGGACAAAGAAAATAGAACTGGGGAATAAAGTACCGTCATTCCATCACGATTACGCGACAGAGATGGTCCAAAAGAGAAAGGAGTACAACACTGCTAAAAGAATCCTGAAGGAGAAGGGCATCTGGTTCCAGACGCCATTCACCAAGATGAGGACCCACTGGGATACGGGAACTCGAACCTACAACAGCGCAGAGGAGGTAAAGGAGGAATTGGCGAGACGCGGCCTGGCGGAGAAGACGGCGGTGGCGATGGGTGCGGAGGGGCCTGCGGCACTCGGTGCCCCGCACTACGACGGAGTGGCAGTGCAAGGAGGGATCCTGGAGGGGCTACGCATCAGCAGCGACACGAGCCAGAGAAAAGCTACAAGAGTTTCAAAGATTCTTTGATTAAATTCAGAGAATACAGGGAAGAAAGCTGGTAGGGATGTTCTAGTATGACCGGTGTTTTTAGTTGACAAATTATTAAAATTGAATTCCCATGTTAATAGAAAAGAGACTGTGGGAAGTCCGGGTCGCTCCTTTTTTTCTAACGTTGGACTCATTTAGAACGACTAAAATACTCATTGCAGGTTCAAGTGTCATTTCTAAGTTAGGTTAGATTTTTGACTGCCTTCACGCGGGCCAGGCAGAGACACGCCGTAGTTTGGCCATGCCTGATCTACAGGAAACAAATCTCTCTCAGCAAGAGCTAAATCAACATGATTTAAAAGCTAAACTCGACACAACTAATGGCAACAGAAGTCAGACCCTGCCTGTCGAAACTTGTCAACGTCTCTCGAGCCGAACTCGGGATGTTTGATGTTTGGAGGGACCTCCACCCGTTACAGAGGACAATTTTTTTTTATTAACATTACAGACAGATACAGAATAGAGGAATTTAAAATAGGAACGACTGACTTGTACTGACACAGTATTAATTACCTAATTATTTGTCTAAATAAGAGGAAGAAAAACACACTTTGGAGATTAAATGTGGGTATGCTAAATAATCCAAAAACACTGGAGGAGGTTAAGAAAGAGATTAAATGCTCTATGGAGGAGAACATAGATAGTCCAGTAGACACTACCATACTGTGGGACACAATTAAAGCTGTGATGAGAGGGAGGTTAATAGCGAGGGCAGCCTATCAAAAAAAGACGAGATGTGGCGAGAGGGAGGGTCTGGCGGAGGTGGAGACAATTCAGATGGTGAGTATAATGGAAAATTGGGGGAGGAGGGGGTGCCTGACAATGCCACCTGGGGAGTTGCAGGAAGAGCTTAATGGAATCTTAATCCAATCGGAGTTCTCACCTTGTCCCCCTATACATGCAGCTGAGAAATTTGAATTACTGACGGGAACGTGTCCTCCTCCCAACAGGAGGGGTGGAGTGAGCCTTTTCAGCTGGTCAGCTGCTTTCGGTTGACATATTACATCATTATGATATAGAATGACAGTTCATAATGTACGTGTTACTTACTTTGCAGATAAGCTGTACCCTATTTCTTGTGCTCATGGTTATCTTAAAAGATAACCATGAGACAAGAACGTTGTTTGCTATTGGAGGGCTACAACAACACAATGTCTTCGATGCTACGCTTTGTGTCGTCGCCACGGACCCCAAACTCTCGTTCTTGTTGGATGCGGGTTCTGCGCAGACTGGTGGGAGAGTTTGTGTACAGGTTTTGCAAAGGAACGGTGTCTTCAGTTATACACACGCTCATTAAAGTGCCGACCGTGGAGGAAGCTTGTGCCGCTGCACGCCGTTTCCAGCAGAATAACAGCGAAATTATCGAAATGAAAACAAATCAGAAAAACATCTCTTTGTTGTGCTTTCATTTACAAAGTTGAAATTCTTCTAACTTACAAAAAATGTGAACGAAAAGGTAGAAATATAAATACGAACAAATACGTATTTGTTCAGGGCTGCGCAAAGCCGGAGCCCTGCATTTGCTGCGCTACCCTTTTAAAAAAGGTCTCTGTTGTGAGTTATTTTAATATGTCCATCTCTTTTAGAAGAGAAAGCATCGCCCCGGTCTCATCCTCACTCCAAATGTCAACATTCTTATTCGCGTTTGCTGGTTGTTTCGCGCCGTCTGTTTTGTTAGACGACGTAGTTGTGCGGTGGCGCGTGCGCACTTACGTTGTCCAGTTAATAGTCCGACTAAGGCGTATACATGGCCGAGAAATTAGAATTCCAATCGCATTATCTGGGTGTCTCAATCGGAGTTCTCCGATTCCAATCGGAATTCTCAAACTCATAATCGGACGAAGGCAAGAATTCAAATTTCTCTAGTACCATGTAAACGCACTGAGGGACGCAAAGATTGCACTCCGGCGCAGGTGTGATTGATGACGCGAAGGTGGGGGCAAACCCACCTGCCACATCGTTAATTAATTCAATTAATTAATTAAAGTGCTTTTTGAACCTTTGGCCGCTCCGTAGATTATGGAAACGGGAAATGAATTGACTCACAGCACACAGTCACACGCTTGCAGCCGGCTTGTAAAACACAACAAAAAAAAGAAAAAGACAGTGAGCGTAGATGAGCACTAGGAAGGACTAACATGGATAAGGCGTCAATTGTAAATGGAAAGTTCCACTTCAAAACCCTGCCAGATGGCAGTCTTGACAGGACAAAAGTGATATGCATTTACTGTAAAGCTGTATTTAATTTCCACCGGAGTACGAGCAGTCTTACGTTTCACTTGTCTGCGAAGCATACAGCTGACGCGGAGAGCCCTCCGCCCCCTTCTGAGGTAAAGCAAACCACGTTGGATGGTGTGGCACGGAGACCACTGGCCGCGTCCACCACACGCCAACTTTCAACAGCGGGGGCTAAATGGGTGTGGCTACGGCTTGCAGGCCAATTAATGTGGTGGAGGACGAGGGTCTGCGCGATATCATATATATTGTACTGACTATGGATGAATATGACACTGACTGGATGATTATGGCACTGACTGTGGATTACTATGGATGCTGAACAGCTGTTATAGGCTATACTGCCTAATTGCACTATATCAGTTGAGTCCTGTACTGTATTGCACTGCCCCCTGTTTAATGCACACTTTATTTATTGTTTTGATTTAATTTAATTTAGTTTGTGCATCAAAGTTTGATGCAATGCATAAGTGTCATCCTTTTGTCTTAATGGCTGCTGAAAAAAGGGGATGAATTGTTCAAGTTGGAGTTGAAAAGTAAAATAGAGAAATTTTGGTAGTACTAGTAATCATTACAATGTAATGTTACAGTTATGCCCATCTGTTATCTTTGTTGGGCTTGAGTTTATGATTATTTTTTTTACCCTGTGCATCTTTTGTTTTGTTAGTAGTACTTGTCATTGCTCCAACACGAATAAACATGCTGCATCCCACTAGATGGCGCATTTGCCTTATTTACAAGCACCATGGTCATCGGAGCTGATTGTTGCCACTCTCAGCAGCGTGCATCTACTAAGGTCTACTAAGATTCCACAATCACCTCATGAGCAAAACAGGCTACAGGTAAAATTAAACATCTTCAGTTGAGCAACTCAGGCAAGTTAAACTGATTTAAAAACAAACAAACACTATAATACTAGGAAAAGAATCCTCTATATGTCAATAAATACAACAGATTGAGTATTCATCAAAAAAAAAATGCTTACTTTAAATAAGAAAATCCAACAAACCAACAAGTGCAACACTAAAAAGCAAACCAACAATCAAAATAATGCTTAATTACCTTAGTTTCGTCCCACACTTATCAGCTTAGCTCCTAAGAATAACACACATTATTCACCTGGACAGAAGGAGGTTCTGAGGAACGTGTTGGTCCAGGTAGTTTCCTGTTCAGGATGTTCGGGAGATCCCTCTGGCTCAATGTCTGGAGCGCCAACATATTTTAGAATTGCTCCTACAGAGACAAAGCTCATTAGACCATCAAGCAAAATAGATCAGAAGCACATTTTCCTATTTTATTATTACAGTGATGTTGCAGTAATATAGGAAAATTAAAAATTCATTTGTTTTTAAATTAAACATTATGACTGCAGTGTCCCTTTAAAGCTTTTACCAAATTACAAAACTGTCATTTTTAAGAGTTTTTGGCATTACTTTACACACTGTACTAGTTAAAGTAATAAAACTAAGATAAATGACCCACTGCCACAACAGTCTAAAATAGTCAACACCATGCCAAATAAAGTATTTCCATAAAATATTTCTTTGAATTATAAAACAGTAGCACATTTCTAATGAAGGGCCTACAAAATACAAACTCAGTAAATTCATCCTAAGTTAAGGCTAAAATAACATTAAGAGTCAAATGTGTGAGAGACAACTTCCACTGAACAATAACAGGGGACTGACGACAACAACAACGACAACAACATGCCCTCCCTCCCTGTTAGAATGTGAATAAACGGGTGTGGAGTCAATCAGTCATTCCCATGGCAGGATAGGCCAACATGGCAGGATATGGTCAACTTTCATAAAACAAACAAAAACGCTGATTCATGACGAACAAATATTAGCCAGCCAGCTAACATTTATCCGACGCTAGCTAGCTGGCTAGCAGGACAAATAAACAAACTTGGGGGGGCGGGGGGGGGGGGGGGGGGGCGTTTCACCTCCACCTCTCCAGCCCACATCACAAACAAATAACTTACCTTTCTCCTTTGCAAGTTTTTTATGATCGGTTTTCTTTTCCTTCCGTTTTTCCGCACCGCTGGGATAACTCCTTTTTGATGCCATTACGGTTTTTGTTTTTAATCCTCTTGCAAACGGGAACGAATGGTAGCTGTCAATCATTCACGTCATACCTGTCGGCGTCGCCTGCCCTCTACGTCACTAACTGCGTGACAGTGCGGCAAGCCCCCAGATGGCGTCCCATTCCTTTCAATGAAGTTGCTCACCCAGCGCATGGCTCCCAAAAACTTTTTGACTTCCGCATTGATGGGATAATAGAGCATGCGCAGTTGTGTGAGTGTGGAGACCGTCACTGACAGACGTGCACGCTCACGAACCATACAAAATTCAACATGGAAATCAATGTATTTTTTACGGAACAACTGACGATTGTTGTTTGGAAATTTTATAAATAATAATGATGATGATGATGATGATGATGATGATTATTATTATTATTATTATTATTATTATTATTATTATTATTATTATTATAATAATAATAATAATAATAATAATAATAATAATAATAATAATAATAATAACATAAAATAGTATTATTATAATAATATACTATTATTTGTGTATTAAACAAGTGAGCAATGAACTGAATAATAAATAATAATTCTTTGAAGCAACTCTCTATGGACCATAACAGCACTGCCACACATATTTTTTAATGAATAACCTCTTTGGAAAGCAGACAAAGGAATGAAATGATTGGTCTATTTATTTCATCAGAACTAAAAAATAAAAAATAAAAACTGAACGATCTTGAAAGTTCCTCCCTTTCTCTTGCACCTGTCGACCGGTCAACTTTTGGCTTATCTGCAGTGGTCGAGAAAATGCCGACCTGTGCTGCAATTAACTGTGTCACCTGATCAACAGGCAAAGGGTGCAAAGGACCCACGTTACTTTGGTTAGAATGATTAATGAAATGACTGTAAGGCACTTTTATGCCGCTGACGTTTTTACATCAGTACGTTTGTGTGTAACACAAATTTGCAAATATTTTGTCGTCCTCATGGAATTAAACAGCACACCATGTTAATTTATCAGCGAGTGCTCTCTCTTTTCATGCAATTGTAGTATCTGAAACTGCTGCTGCCTTCCTATGCATATGACACCATTTGATATATGGCAGAATGTGAACTCAATCTGAACCCACTGCTGCCTTCCTCCCAAAAAGGGGAATTATTGTCCATGTATGGTTTTGTTATTACCACTGTTATTTGATTGAAACCAGATGGTCATTAGGGGTGTAACTATGAATGCATACATCCCCCCCATATCCTGGATCTTCCTCCTCTTCTTGTTGGGAGGCATAAAAGGTGATGCGAACAAAGCATCATTGGAGTTGCTCACATCTGGCCCAGAGACCTCCACAGGCTTTCCATGGTGCCTGTCTGACTCTTGACTTCTTTGAAATAAACCAGTTTTTATCCAACTAAGTCTGTGTCAGTGAAGACTCCTTCAACATCTACATCACCTGAATCCACCAGAAGAATTCACCACAAATTTGGCGTCACGAACAGGATCTGCTGTGGCTGCTGACGCTGTCGCCATCTGCTTCCTTGGCCTGGCTGCTGCTCCTTGTCGACAAAAGGTAATAATGCGCAATGTTCCTTTTGTCTTAGGAGTGTTGGCTGGTTCAGTTAGGCCTTTGGCTGGCTGTCGTCTGGTCACACTGTATAAAGATCATTTGTGTGGGTGTGGATTTGGGTGTTGATGTTGTAGGACCCTTCGTCAAAATTCTTTTTTATTTTTTTATTTTTAATGTTTTAGGATACCTTGGGAAGTTCGCTGATATGCGAAGATTTTTGTTTTAGTTCCCCTGGAAAGTCGCCGGCGTGCGAAGTGTAGGTTGGTTTGGTGGAGTTCCCCTGGAAAGTCGCTTTTCAGTGACGTGTAGGTTGGATTGGTGGCCAGGATGTTCGCTTTTTAGTGAAGTTTGTTGTTTTAAGTCTCCTCCAGGACGTTCGCTCTTTAGTGAAGTTTGTTATTTTACGGCTCCCCCAAGAAGTTCACTGTTTAGTGAAGTGTTTTATTTGTGCACGTGTTTTGAGCGTCTGGGACGTTCGCTCGAGCTGCCGCGGGATTTGACCTAAGCCCTCTGGGAGGCCGTCTAGCATACGTGGCCGTGAAATCCTGGATGTCCGTTAGGGATATTCTGGTCAGCAGCTTTCGGGCGGCTGGAACTGTGGGTTAAATATCAGGTTGTAAATGACCTCTCTGGCATATGCTGACGAGTGATGTTTGATGCCGTTTGATCTGATATCCACACTTCAAGGTAGCACAAATTTAGTTTGCATAATTTTTATGCTGTAGTCTTTTTCTTTGCGGCCGTAGTTGATATGCCGGTTAGGAGTGTGTGATTGTGTTATTTCTGTCGGGTACCGTTGTCTGTGTTTTTCTTTTGAGGGGATGTGCGTGTGTGTGTGTGTGTATGAGAGGAGGAGTGACTGGGATTTTTGTTCTCTGTGTGTCTGTCTTGATGTTCTTTGTGTGTGGAGAAGTTGGAAGTTTGAAGTTTTACATCACCTGTGTTAGAGCTGATATTAGAAATATAGTGGTGTATGTGGAGAGGTTGAACTGATTCTCTCATTGTTAAGTTTATGAGCCTACTGGGGACTTTTGCATAGACTGAAAATAAGGTGTTTAGAGGGACATATGTCTTTCAACACCTAGTTAACTTATGAGCCCCAGCTAGAACGTTTTATTGTTTATTAGAATATTTTGAAGTTAATTTCTATGAGCCCAAATGAGGACTTTTTAGAATATCTTGAAGTTAATTTCTATGAGCCCAAATGAGGACTTTTTGCTTAGGTAACATTTTTGGAGGTCTCTGTTGAGGTGGTGAAGAGAGGAGCCTCATCAGTGACTTTCTGTTGCACCAACACACATATGCGTTGAATGTGCTGGCTCTTGTGTGCGTGTGGCGCTGGCTGTGAATGAGCAGCCGGAGCTGTGAGTGCGTGCAAGGGGAGATAAATAGATAAAGATAAAGATAAAATAAATAGATAAAGAAACGTGTGGAAATAAAGAATTTTCTTTTGTTTGTTTCAGGATTGGGTGATTTTGTGGGTTTTTCTTTTCTCATAAAGATTGTGTGCATTTTCTTTTAGTTCATTTTGGGTTATTTTGGCCTTGGAGGTTTTTTGGACTAGGGCGTGGTCTTTCTTTGTGTGGTCAGTCAGGGGTTGGTGCGCCTGGCTCCCAAGGAGCTGAGTGGGGTGTTTCACCTTCGGTGGTCAAGTGTGGACTGGAAGTTCTTCCCGGCCTCGAGGGGCGGGGCTTGTTTGCTCCTCCTACAAGTGGGGGTTATTCTTTTTCCTCACCCCCTCCTCACAGTTTTTTGAGATAAAAGAGACAAAAAAAAAAAAAAAAAAAAAAAGGGTGGAGTAGGTCTGCTATAGAGCGGTTTATTAACTTTTGTTGATGGCTGTTTATAATTTGATAATAATTGTTTATAACTTTATAAACTAAAATAATGATTTCTCAGTAAGTAATAATAAAAAGTAAATAAGCTTTGTGTTTTCTTTAGAGAATTTCACCAGTTTATTTATTATCTAATTTTTTCTCTTTTCCTTTTCTGTATTTGTGATTCATCTGAACCTGGATCCTTTGGAGGCAGACAGGAGGACGAGTTGCCCTGTTGGTGACGGCATAGAGGTCTTGCATTTAAGACCAGTGAAATTTATATATACATGTATTGTTTATGATTTGGAAATTTACGCTTGTTCTCTTGTGGCCTCCTTTTGAACAGGTTCAGAAGGACATAAAATACGTTTATACACATTCCGAACTATTCTTGCATACTCTGATTTTTACAGGTCATTTTTGAATCTTTTGTCCTTTTCTGGCTCGGTGCATATCATCTTGCTTTACCTTTGTTATCTCTGTTTTTGAAAATTAAGGGTCAATTTTTTAGAATTCATAACTGAGTTTATTTTTTAGATTGAGAGCCCATATCGGAAACCTTTCAGTTCTTTTTTTTACAGTAGATAAACCCCGCGAAAGACGAAAATGACGGAGGTTGTTGCTAAACCCATAACACCACTTGAGGTGATGCAGAAAAATAATCCTCTTGTTAAAGGTTTACCAGAAGCCTCTAAGAAGTGGAACAAGCGTTGGCCAGATATTGAGAGACCCTGGCCAGTTGAAGGTACTTTCAATTCGGATGTGATCAAAACAATGAGCGTGCTCATTACCGCATACAAAGCTAAAGAGAAGAAAGGTAAAAAAGGTAAATCACGTGCTGAGAAGAGACAAATTGAACTCGCAATGTTGCAGCTTTTTGAGGATGAGGGACAAAAGTTGAGAGCTGCGGCTGAAGGAAAAGATAAAGTGGCTATGGAAGTAATCGCCAAAGCCACAGAGTCAACAGCGACACTACTGGAAAAAATCAATACTCCTTTCTCGCGTACTGCTCCTGTGAAAAATCTGCCATCTTATCAGGAAGCGGAGTACGCTGACATTTATCCACAGCTTCCAGTAATTAAGCAAAAAGGTAATTACAGTATTAAAGATGACCGGGACGAAATACTCGAGACGGGGAAAGCAAAAACAACGGTGAAAATGTATCCTTCCACGAAAACTAAAAATACAGCAGTGGGGAAACTAGAGGGTAAAATGAGAAAGTTGGAGCTGGATGATAGTGACAGTGATTCGGGAGAGGCCATTGGCGGCTACGATCCTGCCATTAAAAAGATGCTGGCCAGAGCGGAGAAACTAGGATCTAAACTCCGGAGAGCAAAGAAAATAAATCGAGATCCCTCTGATGAGAGTTCAGAATCTGACAGTGAAGATGATCCCGACTTTGATCACTCTTCCATGGGAGAGAGACAGAAGTCTCTCAGGACCCTTGAAAAGAAAATATTGCAATGTCGTTCAGACATTTGTGAGGCCAGAACTCCAGAGGTCTTTAAAAAACTGGAAAGAAAATTGAGTGACTTGGAGTCGATGGAAAAATCTTTCCATAGGGAACAATCAGGCTATGCCTTGCGTTCAAGAAAAGGAGGAGCATCTGCTAAAATGTGCCCAGTGGTCGTTCGCGGACAAACCTTCGAATATAAGCCTTGGCAAAACTCGGACATGTCCGACATATTGGAGAAACTACCGATTCTCCAGGATGGGGCACATCCTTGGATTTCAAAATTAGAGGAGCTCATGGTAGGCACACAGTCTGCAGTGGGTGACATCAAGCGACTCTTAGCTAGCCTCATTGGTGTCCCTGCTATGGAGGAACTTTTGCAGAAGGCTAAGATGCTTCGCTTCATAGGTACAGCGGTAAATGATGCCGAATTATTTGCTGCATATAGAGGCCAATTTTGGGGTGCGCTGCGTGATGCCTTCCCAACAAACGTACACCCTGACAACATTCTAATAGAGCCGTTGGGAGATCATGAGAATCCCAGAGCTTATGTGCCAAGAGCTCTCCAATCTTGGAGAAACGTTACCGGCAATGACCCCGACGCTAATCAAATGGAACAATCTATTGTGCGGACTAAAATCCAACAGGGACTGCCACTGGCAGTACGCAGTAAATTAGCAGAGGTAGTTGGTCTCGGCGGCATGGCCAAAAACGTGTACATTGATCACATTGCCCATCAGGTTGAACTTTTTCGGAAGAAGGAGTCTGACTTGAAAACTCAAGAGCAGGAGACTCTCAGAAAACTCAATCAGTTGCTGCTAGGCGATAATAAACGCAAAGAGAACACACAAGCAGTGGTCATGACAGGTCAACCTGGTCAGGTGTCATCGATGCAATCCAATCAAACCAATGTTCAACTTTACAGACCACAACTTCACTAATTACTACTCAGCA
The DNA here is from genome assembly GCF_046127955.1 of Nelusetta ayraudi. Lineage (NCBI taxonomy): Eukaryota > Metazoa > Chordata > Actinopteri > Tetraodontiformes > Monacanthidae > Nelusetta > Nelusetta ayraudi. The sequence goes on from NW_027466087.1 coordinate 256,550, forward strand.
GACTATGACGCTGTTGACCACATCTTCAAGTACTCATGTCACTCTATGAGCTGTTACTATTCCGACGATGACAACGCGACGGGCGGAGACGACTCTGTCTCCAAAAGATGACAATGTGGTTCAACCAACGACTGTGACAACTACAGTTGTTACGACCGAATCTATTCCGAAGCAAATTGACCTGGGAGTAGCCTTACGGGATTCAGAAGGGCGACACAAATCTTCGCGTGCCAAGGCGGGACGTGATCACAAACACAAAACTTTGCGTGCCAAGGCGAGACGTAATCACAGATGGACAGCGTTTGGATTCGATTCATCTGTCTTGGAGATTTCGGATCCATTTGCGGCGAAAAATTTGTGGTTTCAACAGCTAACTCATGCAGTGAGATCACAAGCATCAGTAAAGGGCCCATGCATCGTAAGAGTGCCTTCACCAAGCACTTCAATTCTAGAGGCAATAGCAGAGCCGTTGCCTTACGAGTGTCAATTTTCTTTGTTGACCTGGCTTTTCCATCTCCAAAGGGGTATGGACCTGAGATCGAGAAATGTGTCGATGGATGAGAACACCGGTATTTGCGATCCTTACAGAGGGCTGCCATACTTTAATCTATTGGATCAACAGGATGATCTTTTAGCAGCAGTACCTGATTCTATTGGGGTGAAAACTGGGAGAGTTCCTACATGTTTTTGTGCCAACGATACTTATGACTTTGTGTTTCTATTCTCTTCCTTGTGGGCGAGTGCCCAAGGGGGGAAATAGTATGTGTACTCATGTTTGATGTTTGATGTATCTCTTGTAATGGAAGTACATTTGTGATGTTCTGTATACAAAAGATACTGGCAGATATTTTCTCTGTTTCAGGACGATAGTTGGGGAGCCTACGTGGGGGTGTCAACTATGTTCAGAATGGACTCAGAGACTCAAATAAGCTGATGAACACTGGAGGACCCTGAATGAGGATGCAGAACATGTGAAGATCCTGCATCAGGGAACTGTGAACAACAGAACTCAATGAAACAACTGTGTATTAACCACTGTGTTTATTTGTATTAACCTGAATTAATCTGAATTGCAACACAACATTTATTTTTTGAGAATAAAGTTATTTGGGGGATTATCAGTAGGCAGATGCCTATGGGAACTCAATCTTTTTCTTTGTTTTGGTGAACAGGGACAGGGGTGTTAGGCAGGGAAAGGTCCACGGTGTAGGTCCGATGGGATGACCAGCCAAGCCCTGGATGTTTTTGATTTTGTTTTTGAGTTTCTCATGTGTGTGTTTGCCAAACTTTTCCCTGAATGCTGTTTTCTCTACAGAATTGATTTGGAGGGCCGTAAGGTGGTCGCCTAGGACAGAGGGGCCGTGAGAGAATTTTCCTATCTAGAAGGTTTTGATGGCTTTGATTGAAAGATAGCTGTCTGATAGGTTTTTCGCTCTCACACTCTACAAATTTACAGCGTTGCTTATCATCATTATGATATATGAGGTGACAATTACCTCATCAAGTTTGTACTTTGTATTTGTACTTACATCCTTTGCTATACATATATCATGTGTGGGTATCTTCTGTTTGTTTCGAGACTTTATGAAGTCTCGAAGGGGGGAAATATGTAGTATCTGAAACTGCTGCTGCCTTCCTATGCATATGACACCATTTGATATATGGCAGAATGTGAACTCAGTCTGAACCCACTGCTGCCTTCCTCCCAAAAAGGGGAATTATTGTCCATGTATGGTTTTGTTATTACCACTGTTATTTGATTGAAACCAGATGGTCATTAGGGGTGTAACTATGAATGCATACATCCCCCCCATATCCTGGATCTTCCTCCTCTTCTTGTTGGGAGGCATAAAAGGTGATGCGAACAAAGCATCATTGGAGTTGCTCACATCTGGCCCAGAGACCTCCACAGGCTTTCCATGGTGCCTGTCTGACTCTTGACTTCTTTGAAATAAACCAGTTTTTATCCAACTAAGTCTGTGTCAGTGAAGACTCCTTCAACATCTACATCACCTGAATCCACCAGAAGAATTCACCACACAATTCATCACGCTTAACATGTAATGCTGAATCATGAAAGCTATGGAGCAAAAAATAATAATTACATAAACCACGAGTGAAATAAAATGTGTCATTCATTCAATAAAGATTTCATTCATTCATCTTCTATACCCGCTTATTCCTATTCAGGGTCACGGGGGTCTGCTGGAGCCTCTCCCAGCTGTCTTAGGGCGAAGGCAGGGTGACACCCTGGACAAGTCGCCAGTTCATCGCAGGGCCACATAGAGACAAACAACCATTTACACTCACATGCACACCTACAGACAATTTAGAATGTTCAATTGACCTCACATGCATGTTTTTGGAGTGTGGGAGGAAGCCGGAGAACCCGGAGAGAACCCACGCAGACACAGGGAAAACATGCAAACTCCACACAGAAAGGTCCCAGGTCCAGGCCCCGGAATCGAACCCACAACCTTCTTGCTGTGAGGCGGCAGCGCTAACCACTGCACCACCGACTATTTTATTGCTTAGTTGAAAATGCCATTTTATTTCATTTAACAAAGCATATCATTATTTCATCATGCATTTAATTCTTTTGTGGTCCTGTGTTTTAGTGCTTCATAATTGTATTCTGTTGTCAAATTTGCCCATCAAAGTCAGATTAGTAATCCTGTACATCAGTTTAAGGAAAACCAATTCTAGGTAATGGATGCAGATCTTGTAGTGACCTGTTACAATGGAAAGAAATGTATACATAATAAGTACGTCTGTGTGCCCGATATTTTAGCTAACACTAAACTTTCTGCACAACTGTCTGCATTGTGCTTTTTCTTCGGCCACAGAGAACAGAAACGTCTGTAGTTCTTTGTTCACCCATGGTACAGTTTCATAAGCTTTTCAGTTTTTAATACGTGTTAATGTAAAAATCCACACGCGAGGCATTTAAAAATGGCGGTTTTGGTCTTTCGTGAAAGACTGCCTTTGGCCAATCAGTGTCCTGAACGTTGCTACGTCACCCTTATGGTCTCAGCTCTGCTCGCTTCGAAGCCCAACGAGGCAGGTACCAAAATCCTAACCCCTGGGAACGTGACAATTGTTTTTTTCAATTGAAGTTTTCGTTATTTTGTTCGTTTTCGTTAACTATTATAACCGTGGTCAGGACCTCCAGTGAGAAGATCCACTGGAGGACATTTAGAGCAAACAGTCAGACAACAGCAGCTTCACCACACCAGCTGAAAAATGGAGTTTGGATGCTTTCAGCTTCAAGTCGTGGACAGAAAATGATGCTCACACTGTCACACTGATGTTTTCTTCTCCAACCTTCTCTCAGCTCAAGAGGTTGGTGGTCTGCAGGAGCTTCTACAGCAGCAGAAGATCAGTCTGGAGAGGAGATGTGAACGTGTGACTGAAGGTGAAGAAGCAGGAAGTCAAACTCTCCTCAACAGCATCTACACTGAGCTCTACATCACTGAGGGACTGAGTGAGGAGGTCAACAGAGAGCATGAGGTCAAACAGCTGGAGACCAAGAAGACCAAGGAGATCCTCCACGACCGTCCAATCAGGTGCAGCCAGATCTTTGAAGCCTCACCTGAGCAGCAGGGAGTCAGAGTGGTGCTGACCAGGTCTCTGGGCTGGACTGGGAAGCCTTGGGGTCCCACTGGAGGAGCTGGAGGAGGTGACTGGGTCCAGGGAAGTCTGGGGGTCTCTGCTGAGGCTGCTGCCCCCGAGACCTGACTCCGGATACGGCAGTAGAAGATGGATGGATGGATGGATGGATGAATGCCAGGTGATAGAACATTTCATAAAAACAGACTCTGCATTATAACTTCTATTACACTCTAAAAAATCACTCCAATATAACTGCACTCGTCCTTCTCTCACATTACATTGGATCACAATGACCAAACAACACAACAAAGACAATGATCCAACTGTACTGCCACGTCCAGACTCAGTGTAGGTCTGTAGGCCTCTTGGACCTTCATGTGAACCACTGCGTGTTGACTGGAGGTGAAACATGACTGACTGCTGTCCTCCTACCTGGACAATGCAATCTCACTTTCATTCTGCTGCAGATGGCCATTTTCATTTTACACCGTCCAAATTTACAGCTCAGGGCGCTGGGACGAATTCCAAATTGTGTGCAGATACAGGCCTACACTTCAAATAATTATGAGAAAAATCCAACGTAAAGAGAGCACTTCCATTAGGAAATAGTCAACATGAAATTTCGTCTTCTACTGACACCTGCTGGTCAAATTGAATAGTTGCAAATATTGTGAACAAGTTGTCATCTAATTCTAATCCTAAACAATATGGCCATTCCAAGTCAAGTATTAAGACAATTAATCAGGTTTGTACTGCTTGATTGAACACATTCATCCCGTTCCAGTGCACTAAAACCCACTTCCCTTCAGGACCGTGTCAGCAAAGCCAAAACTTCCTTGAGTGACGATGTTTCCCAGCATGCAATGCGAGCTAGCGATTCACAATACTATTCCATCACAAACATGAATGTAAAAAATAAACAGGGACGAAAAATGAAACTTCAGGAACACCAACCATTGCAATACAAGCAGAACTGGGCCGAAGTTTTATATTATGTACACCATAATACAGCCTTCTGGTGGACAAGCCATACTATTTAATCCGTGTCTTCCTATGGCACTTCCGTGGGTAGAAGCTCATCGTAGAGGTCACGTGCTGGGTGCTCGTCACCCCACCAACCACCTCGGGGAAGGTCGAACAGGAGAAGCTTGCTGGCGGAAATGATGCACTACAAGTGGATGTGACGCTCATGAGTGCGATGGATGAGGTAGAGCAATGCTCCAGAACCTGATTCAGACTACTCTCCCTCCACTTTTTTTGTTTTGTATGAGCAAAAAAACAACATAATGATAATCGAATAAGCTTTAGTTTATTAATCAGAATTAAAACAAGTAGGTTTTGCCCTTACAAGGTTGTAGATTTGTTATAGATGAGTTCCTTTGTTGTAGTTTGGCGCTTGAAAAACTATATATGGGATGTACCATGACCTGAGGGATTTCCTCATCCCATCCCAGCTTGGTTCTCATGCTGAATGTGAATGTATCTTGCTGTACATCCCACTGAGCTCCAAGGGCCCTCTCCATAGGGAGCTGGTCTCTGTCAAGGTTAAGTGTTTTTACCTCTTTAGCTCTCTGCTCTTCAGGAATGGCGGCCAGCACCGAGCGATGATTGCTCACCCACTTATTGAGCTTAAATCCACCTCTACCGCACAGGTCTGTTAGCTGCTGGTACAGATGTATTGCTTGTTCCACCGTGCTGACGGCCTTTAGACAATCATCCACGTAGAAATTTTGACAAACAGTGTTTATAACCTCGGCTGGGAAGTCATGCTGATTGTCGTCGGCTGCTTTCAGCAGGGCGAATGAAGCACAGCTTGGGGATGACACTGCCCCAAAGATGTGGACCAGCATCCTGTGCTCTTGTAGGTCCTTTGTAATGTCCCCATCTGGCCACCAGAGGAAGCATAAGAAGTTTACATCCTGGTTGGAAACTCTTACTTGATGAAACGTTCCCTCAATGTCAGTCATGAATGCTACAGGGCCTTGGCGAAAACGAAGCAGCAAACCTAGCAGTGTACTTGTCAAATTGGGACCCTGCAGGAGCTCTTTATTTAATGATGTTCACTCACTTTCAATCTCACAGCCACTAAAAAACCTGATTGTGATTGAGAGGTCCTCAGCAGCCAATCACTGTTGGGAGTCCAGCCTTCAAACACTCCTCCTGAATCCACAGTCACATCTGTGAGCATCTGGAACTTTGGCCCTGATCCTCCACACCACACAACTTGGGATGACAGCGCCACCTACCTGTATCCTTTCAGCAGCCAGTCCATGCTCTGACCCGTTTCCACTGTGGCCTGTTGTGTCATCTGGACCGGAGTCTGGATCATCAGTGTCCAGGTTCATGGAATCTGTCAGAGTGCCGCCGTCCTGTGATGTAATGATAGAGAATCACTCTATTTATACTAATGTGCAGAACCACTAGAGTGTCATTTCTTCACTGCTGTCAGCAACAAGCATTTGGTGTCACACTGGTGTACAACACTTATGGGCTAATTAATAAGAAATGACACATTTATGAATCACCCGCAATGCCCAGATAGTTGCTGCTTATCTGCTGATATGAGCCGTCAACTGTTGCAATATAGAACCACGGGCAGGAAATTACAATTAGTGTAGAGTGTATTATAATTTAAAAGTTTACTAACGGTAGTTCTTTAAAGAATTTAGCAGGGATGGAACAGGCTAACGTGACGACGTCACCTGTAACACGGTAGGAGCTCAACCTGCTGTCACAGCGAAAACTCTGTGTTACGTCCCGTCGAGGGGGACCGAGACGCAACGTGTGGGACACCTTCCCCCACTCCCAAGCCTCATTAATTTTTCACTACAGTTGGCAGTTTCAACAAAAAACATTTTATTAATCAGTAAATGAAATAAACAAAACAACTTAACCGGTGGGCAGCAAAGGCTTCAGGGTTACCAGTCGACATCCAGGACCGCACCTGCAAGGCGTCATCCACTCTCTCACACACACACACACACAGACTCAAAGATAGAGGCACCTATACCCACCTGTGGGTCATATCACCCCCTCTCTTAAGACGTAACCCTATTAACATACCTACAAACAAAACTAAACAAGAAAAACAGCTCAGTTCCCCCAAAATAAAATTCCGCAGCTAGTCCACATGTACATGTGAAAACGCATCTGCCAACACATTATCAACCCCCTTTCCTGTGGCAAATCTGGAGATTGAAGTCTTGCAGGAGCGGAGACCACCGCATCTACGAGGGCATTATAGTCTGTAAAAACCTGACCCCAAATTAACATCAAGATGGGCACTGTCAGAAGGAGAGCCAAAGCTTTATTCTGAACTTCCCAGAAATGACTCTGTGTGCGTGCTGCTTACTTGTGGCATGTCCCTCTACTTCTATGTCATGGTGCAAAACTGACGTACGGCGGGGGTGGTCAGAAAACAATAGTGGGTGGCTCTCAATTAATTTAACAATATCATGACGGGCTGATGCAGGCAAATGGGACAAAAACAAGCTTAAGTTATTCATAATTTCAGAGTTTCCCAGGCGCGCCGAAGGAACACCGATTTTTTTTTTTTTTTTTTTTTTTTTTTTTCAATGAGCCCTCACTCCGCCAATGGGCACGGAGGGGGCGGAGACTCAGGCGACACATTTTTCCGAGCAACGTAACGCCCGGTTCACACTGGACGTGGAAGCGCCACGAAGCGCCACGAAGCGCCGAGCGCTTCCATTCAGCGCCCATGTTAATCAATGTAGTAGTTCACACCAGACGCGAACAGGCGCGCGGCTCCCCTCGCGGATCGCGCCATGCATTTAACGTCAGTTCACTGGACGTGGAAGCGAAGTGCCGCCGAGCGCTTCCATTCGGCGCCCACGTTAATCAATGTGGTGGTTGCGCGGCTCGCGGCATGCATTTGTTGTTTCGGCGTCTGCTCTATTTCGTGCGCGAGCCGCGAGCGATCCTCGTCTACAGTCCAGGAAGTCGCTCAATAAAAACAAGAAAATCCGGTGAATTTTCAAAATAAACTAATTTCAAAATAAAAACCGAATGACAAATTCAATCATATATCATATTTGTATGTTAGATTTGTCAGTACATTGTATCAGAGTGCGAGAGAGATTAAACACACACACACACACACACACACACACACACACAGAGGAAGACTTGATCAAAATACGTCTGTTTGATCCTAGAGATGCCGGTCAATGATCATTATGAAAGAGGTCTTGTCTTGAGATGGACACCTGAGTGCGTGTTTCTATTTATTTACACACACACACACACACACACACACACACACGAAAGTAAACTACGGAGCGGGCTGGCTTACGGGGCGAGGGGGGGCGATGATGAAAATGTTGTTTTTTTTTTGTTTTTTTTCAAAGAAAAAAAAAAAGAAGCTCAAGTGGGAGTGAAAAAAAGACTGCAGCTGAGCAGAAGCGCTTGTCGACCGTCGCGGAGCTGTTCCCGTCTGGTGTGAACCAGTTGGAGCCTCGCTCGCGAAATTCGTCGGCGCTCCGCTTCGTGGCGCTTCCGCTTCCATTGAAATGAATGGCACGAGCCGCGCGGCTGTTCGCGTCAGGTCTGAACCACTACATTCAGTGCGTTTACATGGCACTAGAGAAAATCGAATTATTGCCGATTATAGTCCGATTATGATCGGAGAACTCACGTGCGTGTAAACACCTTACTCCGATTATGATTGGAGTTTGAGAACTCCGATTGGAATCGGAGAACCCCGACTGAGACACCCAGATAATGCGATTGGAATTCAAATTTCTCTGCCATGTATACGCCTTAATCGGACTATTAACTGGACAATGCAAGTGCGCATGCGCCACGCCTCACTCTCGCGACTCATGACCGCACAACTACGTCGTCTAACAAAACAGACGGCGCGAAACAACCTGGCAAACGCGAATAAGAATGTTGACATTTGGATTGAGGATGAGACCGGGGCGATGCTTTCTCTTCTAAAAGAGATGGACATATTAAAATAACGTGCAACGGAGACCTTTTTAAAAAGGGTAGCGCAGCAAATGAAGGGCTGCGGCTTTACGCACCCCTGAACAAATACGTATTCCTTCGTATTTATATTTCTACCTTTTCGTTCACATTTTTTGTAAGTTAGAAGAATTTTAACTTTGTAAATAAAAGCACAGCAAAGACATGTTTTCCTGATTTGTTTTTATTTTGGTAATTTCGCTGTTATTCTGCTGGAAACGGTGTGCAGCGGCACCAGCTTCCTCTACGGTCGGCACTTTAATGAGCGTGTGTATAACTGAAAACACCGTTCCTTTGCAAAACCTGTACACAAACTCTCCCACCAGTCTGCTCCGAACCCGAATCCAACAAGAACGAGAGTTTGGGGTCCGTAGCGACGACACAAAGCGTAGCATCGAAGTGTTGTTGTAGCCCTCCAACAGCAAACAACGTTCTTGTCTGCCTTTTAAAATAACCATGAGCACAAGAAATAGGGTACACCTTATCTGCAAAGCAAGTAACACGTACATTATGAACTATCGTTCCATATCATAATAGATTTAATATGTCAACCGAAAGCAGCTGACCGGCTGAAAAGACTCACTCCACCCCCTAGTGTTGGGAGGAGGACACGTTCCCGTCAATAATTTGAATTTTTCAGCTGCATGGATACGGGGACCAAGGTGAGAACTCCGATTGGACGAGAAAACAGAATTATTGCTTAGTCCGATTAAGCTCTGCATGTAAACGCACTCATTGATTAACATGGGCGCTGAATGGAAGCGCTCGGCGCTTCGCTTCGCGGCGCTTCGCTTCGCGGCGCTTCGCTTCGCGGCGCTTCCACGTCCAGTGTGAACCGGGCGGAACTTTTCAACATTTTGACGTGGCAGATGCGGGACGATCGTTTTCTATCAGGAGTGTGCACTACATAATCTGTATCGGAAAGTTTGCGCTCCACGACATACGGACCAGAAAAATTAGCCTGCAAACGGGAACCGGGTAACGGCAACAATACCAACACTCGGTCGCCTGTCTCAAAAACTCGAGCCACAGCTTTCTTGTCAAACTGCCGCTTCATTTTAGACTGGCTGGCGACAAGAGTTTTGTGAGCAGTTTCACAAGCACGATGCAAGCATTCACGAAAAAAAAATGACGTAATCTAACACATTATTCTCTACTCATTTAACATCGGAAAGCCACTTACCCCTTAACAGACGCGAGGGTCCTCTCACCGAACACTAAATCAGCTGGGCTGAACCCGAGGGACTCCCACACATACAATCGAGACTGAAGATACACTTTATGCTTTGGAACCATCACTGTGCTCACTGTGCCCCCCCCCCACACACACACATACACACACACACACACACACACTAAAATATACGAATTGCAGTAGGTTGGTTTTGTTGCTCTTGGTTGTCTGTTAGTTTTTTGAGAGTTAGTAGTAGATAGATCCCTAGATAGTAAGTTTGATAGATGGATAGAAATAGATAAGTTAGTTACACACACACACAAGTTACACACACACACTCGCACATACATATACATATATATATATATATATATGTATATATATATATATATATATATATACATATATATATAAACCTCTTTCAATGAACTCCAAAACATACATGGTCAAAATCCATATTATTATTATGTTGTTTTTTAAATGCTCATACAAAACAAAAAAAATGTGTGACATTCACTTGTAGTGCATTATTTCCGCTAGCAAGCTTCTCTTGTTACGACTGACCACATTGACCAATGTTTTCCATATACTCACCTGAATCAGATCCCCTGCAAGGGCAACGATCTCGTCTCAGACCTCCGCCCGAGGTAATCGGTAGAGAGACGCACAACCAGCACGTGACCTCGACGATGAGCTTCCACCCACGGAAGTGCCATAGGATGACACGGCTTAAATAGTATGGCTTGTCCACCAGAAGGCTGTATTATGGTGTACATAATATAAAACTTATATAAAACTTCGGCCCAGTTCTGCTTGTATTGCAATGGTTGGTGTTCCTGAAGTTTCATTTTTCGTCCCTTTTTATTTTTTACATCCATGTTTGTGACGAAATAGTATTGTGAATCGCTAGCTCGCATTGCATGCTGGGAAACATCGTCAATCAAGGAAGTTTTGGCTTCGCTGACACGGTCCTGAAGGGAAGTGGGTTTTAGTGCACTGGAACGGGATGAATGTGTTCAATCAAGCAGTACAAACCTGATTAATTGTCTTAATACTTGACTTCGAATGGCCATATTGTTTAGGATTAGAATTAGATGACAACTTGTTCACAATATTTGCAACTATTCAATTTGACCAGCAGGTGTCAGTAGAAGACGAAATTTCATGTTGACTATTTCCTAATGGAAGTGCTCTCTTTACGTTGGATTTTTCTCATAATTATTTGAAGTGTAGGCCTGTAGTTGATGAGGAATCACGGTGTGCTAACGCTACTCAAACAGCTTAGATGAAAAAAGGGAGTGTGATTTGGGTTTGTGGTACATTATGACAATGTTGGACTTGCAAGACTGAGGCGACGGTTCAATTCCCATCAGTGTGTATTATATATGTGTTATTTAGCTCATCTATTCTACATTTTAAATAGATCACATTTGACATCTGACCCACTGAACACTTACTATTGAACATATTTTTAAACTATGGGCTATTTAGTCTTGTTTTAGGATATAATATAATTCATTGCACAAACTGTCAGGCTAAGTATAAGAGCTATAGTCTACTACAATCAGTCGTGCCAAAAAAGAGACATTGTCTTTATTTTTCATTTTTATTTTATTGTGTCAGCATTGAACCATACAAGCATGTAGTGTTGTCCAACAAGAATGCATGGCGAATCAAATCCCAAACAATCGATGAAACAATGAACACGTTTCCATTGCCCTTCATTTTATTGAGCACTAGATGACCTCCTCGAGCACTGTGTCATTGAAGCCTCGAGGAATGAACCATTTTTTGAAACAAGTGTCGAAGCTTCAACAAAGCCTCGATCGGCCATCACTACCTACGGCTGCGTGCTCTAACAGCATTTCAGAAGTGACTAACTGCAGAGTTGGGAGCGGAGGAGGGATGACCGTCAGGCTGGCTCGACTGCTCCTCCTTCTCAGCCGTGGCGCGTCCAATCAGCAGCCGACATCCAGGACCGCACCTGCAAGGCGTCATCCACTGTCAGACACACACACAGACACAAAGATAGAGGCACCTAGACCCACCCGTGGGTCATAACACTCCGTGTGGATCTTTTAACTCTGGCATTGAAAGGGGGTGCTAGCGCTAGCCGTTTGCTAAGCTATGTACAGACAGCACCACCGCTTGCCGAACCACATAGTCAAACCGTTTATATACAACAACTCGTCATCAATATCTCTAAAGTAGAAGTCAAGAACTTTTTTCAAAAACGATAACTAACTCAAACTTTTTTGTGTGTTTATAAAAAACAAACTAAAACAAACTTAAATTGAAGTCATATTTCACTTCATTTACGTCTGTCAAATGAATATTTGCCCAGGAAAATCGTTTAGTTTTACGCAGCAGCACCTAAATGCACCTCGCTTTCTGTGACGTCACCCCTCTTTCACAGCAGTATGTTGAGGAGCGACTCGCGGCGGGAAAGTCCGATATGCCACTTTTTCCCAATACGACGAAGAGAGTGACAAAAGCCAATGTCTTGTGGTGGAAAGACACAAAATATGTGGCTTGCTTCTAAAAAGGGAAAAACCCCGACAAACCTCCATTTAAGAAGCTCGCACAAAGCAGTAGTGAACATTTTTATTGAGACTGGAAAGTAGACACGACAGTTTGACTCAGTTGACTCAAATATCCTGTGGCGATGAGAGTGGTTATGGCTATCTGATAAAGCAAGATTTAATATTGGGAATTTAACAAAATGAAAAGGAACCGACAACGCCACTCTGGGAATTTCACCCAGGGAGTTCTACTAAACACAAAAGTAATAATTAGGCACACAGGTAAGTTCTACGAGGAAGGAGTAGGAGACGTGGTTCAGAATGTTTAAAATATCAAACCAACTTTTATTCAACATTTAAAAATAAAAGGAACAAACAGACCAACACTTAAAACGGAGCTACTGAGCTCCTTATTCTTGGTGTAGAAACTGAGGCTTACCGATGAGGGGGCCAAACGGGGGAGGAACCAAAGAAAACAAGGAACACCCCACTCACACGTGACACACCTGCAAAGAAAGTGAAGTGCAAAAAAAGAAGAAGAAAACAACCACAATCCCGGGTCACAGCACTCGAAGTGGCCCACCACCCGGGACACCGCCACCACCAGCAGCTCTCAGCGACTACAAAAGAAAAGATAAACAGTTGGTTACTAAAAGTTCCCTAAAATCTGTCACATGTACTGAAATAGCAAGAAAAACAAACAAACAATGCAATTACACACACGCACGCACGCACACACGCACACACGCACGCACACACACACACACACACACACACCACTGTAGCTGGACCGGCGACTTGATAGTGTAACGTCTGCTGTCTGAGGGTCAGCAGTGGCGACGTAAGCAAACAAGGAAAAACAACAAGTAAAACCAAGGCGGGACGGAAGCAACATGCACCGTCCACCGTCTGTACGGGGCGGCTAGCACAATCAAGTGCGGGCGAAGCGGCAGTGTTCCTGCACTTATCTTATAGGACCGAGTTTTGGGCCACAGGTCTTGATAACCAAGCGTCCTCAAGGTGAGGAGAACAACGAGGAGGCTCTGCGCAGCTTTGTGCTAGCAGGCGGCTGTAGTGTGCCGGTGAGGTGTTCAGGAAGCACTGTAAAAAGAACGGACAGGTGAGGTAATCCGTACCTATGCTAATAAGCCATAATAATTTAAATGCTAAAATATCCGCACCTGATCCTCTTAAAACTCGGGCACACAAAGCGGATGTTCAGTGTCCCATTGACCACAATGGACCACTAAACGAAGCTTTTAAGAAAAAAGCGAAATGAAGCCACTGAGAGCGAAAACAACATGCAAACAATGCCACAGTGCAGCTTTTCTCAAACGGGTCAATTTTGAAATCATTTTAATCAACTCTGTCTTCATTGATCAGAAGGTCTTTGCAGATTTGGAATTAAAAAATTTTAACTGCAGGAATCATAAAATCGTCTCATTAGTGACGTTTATAGGGCCATTAAAAAATTGAATATGTGCTGAACAGACGAACGGCGGTGGAAGAGGCCTGTGTGACCAGCAGGGGGCAGCAGAGGACCGACAGCCGCAAGTTCCTCCTCAGAGAGGCCTGAGAAGGTTCTGCACCTTCAGCTCCTCCAGGAGGTCCTCAGCAAAGTGTCAGAGTTTGTTGGTTTTTTACCTCGGTCGGCAGAGTCACAGTATGAAGCTTGCAGCCAGGGGGCACTGCAGCTCACTCAACACCTACAAGGTTTGAAAAGGAAATTGAGTGGAATTCATCTGGAATGAAAAGAAAAGCACAACTACAGCAGAAAAACTGAACACAAAGACGCACAAAGTTTGAACTACACACTGATTTTCTCCGGACGGGGGCCCCACAGGGCAAGCGAGACCGGACTCATCCCCATGACAGGACCCAGCCCCTTCACCCACCAGGAGGATCGGTACCCAAAGCAGGCCCGGGCACCCAGAGGCCCCCCCCCTACGGACCCAGTATTGCGCATCGACCACCCACCACTGTCAGACCCCCGTGTCTCGGGTCGTCGCCGCCCAGCCGCCCCCGAGCGGCGCAGGGGGACCACCCGGGCAGCGGTCCGGTCCCAGGATTGGAGGAAGGGGGACTCCGCCGCAAGTGGCGAGGTCCCCATAGGCCCAGCCGGTCTCGCACCCCAGGGGCACCGGACCGCACAGGGCCCATTCAGGGTGGGAAAGATGCCGGATCCCGCCCCCGCTAGCAGGCCGACCCCACTGTGTGTAGGGGTGTCAGTGTGTGTATATGTGCACTTGCTGGTGTGTTGAACTATGGTGCGTTTAAAATGGAAGGGTGGTAAGTCCCTGGGGCAACCACACTGCTGCTGAGCAGGGCGGCGGCCGCAGTGCACGAACCACCCCCCCAAGCCCTAAGTGTCTATAATGCTATTAAGATTGGAGAGGGTCTTAAGGCCAGAAGGCCGGGCAGCGACCACCCAAGACACAAATCCGCCGAAACAGAAGAAAATAAATAAATAAATAAAAAATTTAGGGAAAAAAAAACAAAACAAAAAAAACACCTATTATGTGACCAGGGGGGACTCCCGGTCAGGGCGCCCCCTCAGCAACATCGGGGCCGGGGACACCACAGGGATCCAGGAGCCAAAGGGGGCCCACCCCCCACCGCACCCGGGCACACAGGAGCGGTAGCCGGCGAACGCGCAGCCCCACCCCAGGCATGCGACCCCACCGCGTACGATCCAGCGCCAGTCCCCAGACACAGGGACGGACCAGCCCTCCCACCAACAAGGGGGCCCCCAGACCAGAGCCAGGGACCCCCCCCCCCGGAGCACCACCCCCGGAGCACCACCCACCAACCATCAGCCCCCCGCATGGTAGACATCCCCCGCCAGGGCACCCAACCCCCGACCCCCCACCAACCCGCAAAGCAGCCCCCCCCCCGAAGACCGCACCCGGCCCGCGGCAGCACGACCACCGCTGCCCACATCAACCAGCAGCCTCAGCTATTGATTGATTACGAGGATGAAGCAGACATTCCTACCAAGGAGGTGTGGTCTAACAGTAAGTTGCTATATTGTGCAATGTGCAGGTGTTGTTTTGTTTTCCAGTTTGTGAGGATTGTTTTCTTAGCGATAGATAAGGAGGTGATCAGCATGCGAGATGCTGCCTTATCTGATTTGATATCACTGAGGTCCCCTAAGAGACAAAAAGAAGGAGTGGCTGTGATGTTGTAACCAACCTGTGCTGATAGATCATTGCATACTACGTGCCAGAATTTATTTACTGGTGGGCAATGCCATACAGCGTGTAGGTAATTATCTGGGACATTAACTGTGCAGTGTGAGCAGGTCTGAGAGGCGGTCATGCCCATCTGAAACATCCGCTGCCCGGTGTAGTGGATCCTGTGGAGTACTTTAAAATGTATTAATTGTAGAATAGGTTGTTTTATCAGTGAAAAGGTGTTCAGGCAGATTGTTCTCCAGAAATTAGAGTGAGGCTGGAGAGACAGGTCTCTTTCCCACTTAACAATTGGGATAGAAATCGTGCGATCTGTATTTGTAAGCAACTCACTCAAATAGAACTGCACTCGTCCTTCTCTCACATGACATTGGATCACAATGACCAAACAACACAACAAAGACAATGATGCCACTGTGCTGCCACATCCAGACTCTGTGTAGGTCTGTAGGCCTCTTGGACCTTCATGTGAACCACTGCGTGTTGACTGGAGGTGAAACATGACTGACTGCTGTCCTCCTCCCTGGACAATGCAATCTCACTTTCAATCTCACAGCCACTAAAAAACCTGATTGTGATTGAGAGGTCCTCAGCAGCCAATCACTGTTGGGAGTCCAGCCTTCAAACACTCCTCCTGAATCCAGAGTCACATCTGTGAGCATCTGGAACTTTGGCCCCGATCCTCCACACCACACAACTTGGGATGACAGCGCCACCTACCTGTATACTTTCAGCAGCCAGTCCCATGTTCTGACCCGTTTCCACTGTGGCCTGTTGGCTCAGCTGGTCCAAAGTCTGGATCATCAGTGTCCAGGTTCATGGAATGAGTCAGTGTGCCGCCGTCCTGTGATGTAATGATAGAGAATCACTCTATTTATACTAATGTGCAGAACCACTGGAGTGTGGAAGCAGACAGTTACCATAATCCAAATGAAAAAGCAACAGCAGAAATGCTTTTTCATTTTAAGAACGTGGCTGCATTATTTGACTCATAATTAAAATCATTAATAAATATTCCTATATGCATTTTCATTTTCTTATTCGTGTTGCACCTTTTATGACACAATCAAAAAGAAAACTGAGGGCATTGCTTTTTAATTTTCGTGGTCCTGCCCTGCACAAGAGTTACCACAACTCGAAAACGAAATCGCAATCTCAAAGTAAGCGCGCGGCGCAGGAAAGTGACGTCAGCAGCTCTCCACCTCCGCTGTGGGTATGGCGGTATGATGCCAAGTGTCATTTGCCTCCTGTTATGTGTAAATTGTAATGTTTGTGAATTTAATAAAGATATATATACGTATATATACATATATATATATATACATATATATACATATATATATATATATATATATATATATATATGTATACATATATATATATATACATATATATATATATATACATATATATATATATATACATATATATATATATATATATATATATATACATATATATATTTATATATATATATATATATATATATATATATATATATTTTTTTTTTTTTTTTTTTTTTTTTTTTTTTTTTTCCATTTAAAAAGAAAAGAAAAGAAAAAAAAGGTATGGCGGTATGACACCACTTTGCCATCGTTACTTCTTTCACGTCATTGAAGTTGCCGGTAATCGAGATTTAAATCGGCGAAAAACGTGGACCACTGATAGATCTCGCACCAGCATCTGCCACCAGTCGACGGATTGATCTGTTGCTTCGCATCCTTCGTCGGATGGACTGGTGGCCGACGCCGAACGGAAGCAATGATCCGTTGCATCGCATCCTGCGACGGATGGACTGGTGGCCGACGCCGAACAGCTGTTACTCCACCCATGTAACAAATAGCTTTAGCTTTGATGTTGTGCTGGTGCATCAAGGTGTTCCATAACTGACAACAGGTTGGCTAGGGCAACCTTGTTTGCGTCCGTATCTGGGACGGCAGAATACCTGCTCAACTCGGTCCCGAGCATCAGATTCAGATACACTATTCAACTCCACCTGGGAAGCTAAATCCAGCAGGGTTTGAACAATTGTGTCAATGTGCGCCATGCTCAAATCTGTCCGACCAACGAGATCCGTCAGTGGTCCACGTTTTTCGGCGATTTAAATCTCGTTTACCGGCAACTTCAATGACGTGAAAAGTAACGATGGCAAAGTGGTGTCATACCGCTGCATATAGGAATATTTATTAATGATTTTAATTATGAGTCAAATAATGCAGCTTCGTTCTTAAAATGAAAAAGCATTTCTGTTATTATATTCTTATTTTAATTTGGATTATGGTAACTGCTTCCATATAAAACAAATACATCCATAAATATATACAATGTGAGAATTGTTTCTTGCAAGAGCTGTACTTCAACCCATGACCATCGATAAAAGTGTACACATCTAATCGTAAACAATCTGCTGCAACCTGAATTTCCACTTCTGTGTCTATAAACCAGTCACAGCTTGACTGATGGCTCTGAAGAAGCAGTTTCCATCAGCCTCTACATTCTCATTTGTACACGGCGAACCTAATGGGCCATTGCAATCAGAAATTGGAAAACTCGCACGGTCCAAATGAATCTTCAAGTTTTTGCAAAGGTCTAAACAAACATCAACATCAAGGGGAGAGAAGTTACACTCTTCATTGGTCACAGCACTGACAAACTCTACGTCAGAATTATCCATGTCAAAGTGAGGAGTTTTGCTCTTCTGAAGTGACTCACTGTTGCCAGCTGGTGCTGGAATTTTAAACCGTGACCGGTTTCGCCTTGATGAAAAGAACCATGCAGAACCTTGGCTAATCTAATACCAGTGCCATGATCTGCCACTGCATCTTCACTGGTACTAACTGATGATGGATCACAAATCACATGTGCGAGGCGTAGAACGAGCGGAGCAGTCAGAGGCAACCGAAGAAGAAAGAAAAGCCTCCTTAGCTTAGTTGATCTTCTGTGTTGCCTCCTGGACGGTGCTGGCCTCCTCTGGCTTGGTGCTGGCAACCACGGGAGCCACAGGAACCACGGGCACAGCTCTGGTCATCTGTGGCGTCGCCTCCACCTGATTAAAATAAGAAAGATGTGATTTTATGCCAATAAACATAGAAAGGAAAACACTAGGCTTTACATGATCACGATTTTTGTGCCAATCACCGATCAGTGAGTTTAAAAAATCCGATCACGTTAGGGGCAATAAATACTTGTTTCTGTACACCCCTTGCCTTCTCAGGAGCGCCGTCTAAAGTTGTTTGCTTTAGCATCCGTTTCAGAGTTTGCTTTTCTTTTTCTTTCTCCGCGTGTTTCTTGAACTCGACATGCTCCTCCGTGTGTATCTTTTCCAAGTGCCTGATTAAATTTGTGGTGTTGAAATTTTTTGCCAAAATTCCCCCACTAGGTACTGTAG
Organism: Nelusetta ayraudi; assembly: GCF_046127955.1. Taxonomy (NCBI): domain Eukaryota; kingdom Metazoa; phylum Chordata; class Actinopteri; order Tetraodontiformes; family Monacanthidae; genus Nelusetta; species Nelusetta ayraudi. Next base: position 275,423 of record NW_027466087.1, read on the forward strand.
CGTTGCATATATTGCAGATAGCTTGTGCTATGTCTGTTTCTCTCACTTTGAAAAACTTCCACACCCCCGACACGTTTGCTTGTGTCGCCCATGGATGTTGCTGTCGTGAAGATTCAGAGAAACTTTATTGTCCGTCACATAGCGACAGTACTCAAAACAGGAAGAGGCACGAAGACGAAAATGAAGGTTTTTGAATCATGAATCATTAGCTCTCGGATACAAACAAATAAACATGTCGATGCTGTGAAACTACTTTGGAGGAAATGAGACAGATTAAAAAAGTTTCAACACGACCATGACGTCATTGATCGGTGATTCATGACATGACGCCCGATCATGAACGTTTCTAAAAATGCCAAATATCGGCCGATCCGATACAGCCGATAAGATCGGTGTAAAGCCTAGAAAACACACACAGGTGATGAAGTGGAAATGAATAAGTACAAACCTGCTGCACTGCTGTGACATTGCTGGAGGCAGACTCAGTCATGTGGACAGTTGAACGTGTTGCCCACACCTGCAAATACAAGGACACAAAGTAACGTTTAAAGAACTGCATTTATTGCCCTATCACAAAGATGCACACAATGAAATACACATATCCCAAATACCAACATGTCACTTGTTTGTTTTGGTTTTTGAGGCAACGCGTGCTGATCGACGTCTCAGGCTGGACATCTGGAAGAACGTAAAGAAATGAATTCATAAACAAAGTAACACACTAATTAAACTGTACATGTACTGTACATATGTGTTCTTGTGTTGATAATAGGGGTGGGGCGATACGGCTAACCCACGATTCGATGCTGTGACGATATTTGGCCCACGATAATGACAACATCACGACACACGATATCTTCGATATCTTCGAAATTTTGCAGACGATATTGTCATAACCCGGCTCAAGAGTTATGACAATAACGGAAGGGACACTGCGGATTGCGATTAATCAAAAGGTTTATTATAACAAAATAGATAATTGTAAGCAAAATAATGAAATATATGGTGTGTGTTTGTCAGTATTCATCAGTAATGTAAGTGTGGATGAGTGAATAATAGGATGTGGGGTGTTGTCAGGTGCAAAACAGAACAGAAGAAGCTGAGAGTCGGCCAGACGCCCATGGCTGCTGGATGGAGAATGGGGAAGAGACCGAGCGGCACACGCAGTCGGCCTTTTATCCTGCGGGGGGCATCGGCACAGGTGTCCTAATCGGAAGATGCCACTCCCACATCCACCGCTACCTAGAAATGGGAAAACAACTGGGAGTCACAACAAGTTATATAGAGACAGGGTCGTCACAATATGTGACTGAAAAAGAAAAAAATACCCATAAAAAGGAAAATGCCTGTGATCTTGCATTTATTCCAAAACTTTGTATAATGTACAAACAAACGTGCACTGCACAAACAAACATATTAAAGTGCATGAACATTAATAACTTTCATGTAAACAACAAACACGATTGGGGGGAAAAAAAAAAAAGAGGGATGAACAGGTTACCTCAACCTCCTGTCCAACAAGAGTCCATTCAGGAGCAGGTCCATACACTGGCATGTGGACAGGACCTGTCACAACCACTCTGGGAGACACCCTGGGCGCTGATTGGTTGTGGCACAACACCCCTGGCCTAGGTGAAGGGGGTGCGAGCTGATGGAGCATGCAGCATGCAGACGCTCCACCAAAATCAGTCCTGAGGTGCACCTAAACAGAAAACAACATGTTAACACATATTTGTCATATCAAATGAAGAGCAAGTAAGGCTGAAGAAGGCAAAACTTACACCATCATAACACCACCATGTACAGCTGACGAAGGTGATCGGCCATATACACAAATGTTAAACCTGGAAGAAGTGTCACATAATCAATTATGTAATCACACAATTCTAAGAAATATCTGTTAGCACAGTGTCACTGAAGAGAAAAAAATACAACAAAAATATGTATTTTACACACCCATGCGTGCAGCAACACAATGATATACTTGACGTAGCGCTGTTTGTAGTTCTGGCTTGACAGTCAGGCGAGGTGGAAAGTCAAGCACAAACACCTACAAAATAGTTGTATAAAAAAAAAAAAAACCCAAACAAACATAAAAATGCAAAATAAATTCATGAATATTCTTGTTATTGAACTATGGATCATGGAATTACTTGATATTGATAAAACAAAGTGGCGATGACATTCATGTGTTCAAATTTGTTTGTCACAGCAGATAAACAAACCTTGGGCCAGCGGTCCAACACAGTTGCCAGTAGCGCAGCAAAATCCTGGGCGGAGTCTGTTACAAGCCCGTGTTCAAGGTTGTTGCCCGGGCCGAGAACACAAAACCATCCACAAGTGGACAGAGATGTGAGTCTCCCACCACCAGAACAAAAACATAAAGAAACTCGTGGCTTGACAAAATCACGACCCATACCTTCTTGTCTGGTTGCTGGGCCTTAAGAACGAACTTGCACTGTTTTGTCAGTCAGGAGCAAAACGGGCCATCTTCGCACCCAGGTCGCTGACCAGTACCGCGCCCTGTGTAAATTGACAAAAAAGAAAAATCTAAATATGTTTTTGTAAGATTTATTTGGAATACAACATAACAACACAGGCAGAACATGAAATCATGAACGTGGAAGTACTCACAACGTTCAAAGTCCTTCCGAGGTGGAAAAGGTGTCCAATCCCGTTTTTGCTCCAGGCGTCGTTTCATGGCCAGAGAGCGACGGAATGCCTTGGTGTTCGGCATCTGAACAATGAAATGAAAGATTGTGTCATTTTCAATGAAGGACAATGATAACACAAGTTTACAGAAAAGAGTGATGTTTTCTCACACACGACATCAAAACACAGAAAGGTTTCTGTACCTTTGCAGCTGGAGACGATGAGCTTAAATCAATAAAGCAAAAGAAAATGTGTATGTGTACTCTTGGACCCTAACCCTAATGCCATACAAGTCTATGGGGTGAAATTTCAACTTTGTCCTACAGATATGGGGCCACTTGCTTTTTCATCAGGAGCCCCCAAGAAGCACCCACGCCAAATTTGGGGCTTCTAGTACTTGAGGAACCCCGAAACCCTAACCCTAGTTTCAGCTAACCCTAACCCTAACCCTAATTCAATGCAAGTCTATGGGGTGAATTTTCAACTTTGTCCTAGAGACATGGGGCCACTTGCTTTTTCATCAGGAGCCCCCAAGAAGCGCCCACGCCAAATTTGGGGCTTCTAGTACTTGAGGAACCCCGAAGCCCTAACCCTAATTTCAGCTAACCCTAACCCTAACCCTAGTTTCAGCCTTATTGTTAACCCTAATTCAATGCAAGTCTATGGGGTGAATTTTCAACTTTGTCCTAGAGACATGGGGCCACTTGCTTTTTCATCAGGAGCCCCCAAGAAGCGCCCACGCTAGATTTGGGGCTTCTAGCCAATGAGGAAAAATTTGGAGCAGACACAACAGGGTTACAGCTGAGAAGGCACTTAAGATCCTCAAAGGACTGTTGCCACTAACTAGACCAAACAAATGGTTTCAATGGACTGGTTAATTCTTCTCTCGTGGCCGGCAGCTCCACTGCCTTGGTGCTGGAGATGCCCACTCAGGGGCGCCGCCAGGAATTTTGGGCCCCCTTCAAAAAAACAAAAACAAATGGGCCTCCTTTGCACATCGCTTGTCAAAAGCTTCACATCACTCAAAAAATACAGTATAGTTCAATAATAGTGCTTGAGTCCATCTTGACAGTGTCAATGTATTTTTATTGTGAATTCTCCACAAGCGATACAAACCTGGTGAGTTTAAGACTTAGTGACTCTACGTACATGAATGTATGGGGTACCCCGTCCTTACCTTGTTCCAACCTTCCTTCCACAAACCTGGCTATCCAGTGCCGAAGTCAAAGTGAGAGAGAGAACAAAGAAGGAGGAGGGCCTGTGACGCCGCTGCTGATTGGCTCGTTGGTCGGTTGAATGAGCCAATTCTAGAGCTCCCCTCGGTGTCCACACACTGCAAAATATATCTAAGAAATAAACACTTAAATTGAGAAAGAACAGGCTAGAAACAAGTCAAATTATCTGCCAATGCAGTAAGATATTTAGACTTGGTAAGATTTCCTAAAATAAGACGATATATCTAGGCATTTGAAGAATGGAAAAACTCTTAAAACAGTAAAGCACTCATTCCAAGTCAAATAAACTTGATACTAGCTTCTCAATTCTTTTTTCACGTTTGCTTCTTTCTTAATTTGAATGAAAAGATCTTAAAACCAGACCTACTAACAGTGCAATTCTTCTTAATTTAAGTGTTCACAATATTAGCTTTTTTTTTCTCAAAATGAGACAAAGCATCCACCCCCCCCTACGCCCATCCCCCCCCCCAAAAAAAAAAAAAATTCAGCAAACAGAATTAATATTGTCAACAACTATTTATTCACTTAAATTGCTGACAGTGCCTTCACTGCCTTGTCATAAAAATGTCACTAAGGCATTGCATCTTAAAACAACCTCAAGCAATCATTTCTAGAACGCAAGTAACAATTGTTACAATATTCACCGTCATCATTATTGAATATTGATTCAGATTCCCTGACACTCAGTTACACAAAAAAAACAAAAAAACAGTATGGGGACAGCATATAGTGTTGTGTTCCTATCACCACTGATAACATGTTTGTTCCAACAGACTCCACCCACCCTCAAGTTACAACTACCAGGGGAGTGTATCACTACCTATGCCTAGTACACAGCTCTACTCCCCAATAAAATCTTTCCATTCTGCCATGGTCTTTTTTGTATGAGGCTGTGGTGTCTCACTCATGGATAGTGTCCTGTAGCACTTCTGTCTGAATGACAGAGAGAAGGGTTGCCACACACTTTTGAATATGTGAGGTGCAGGGCATAGTAGTAACCCATCAGATGAAGCAGACCGTCACTCAAGTCTTCCTTGGCAAGCGTGGTGGCGGGAGTGGCTCCAAGACAGATGAGACAGCGGGTCCCATCAAACAGCAACATAGGGCTGCAGAAAGACCTCTTCTGCGAGTACATTGTGGGATCTTCTGTTGGCTAAAGAAAAAGAAGAAGGAAACGCCACATCCATGCATGGAACTATGAAGTGTTGAATGTGAGAAAATGCGAACAAACTTTCACCTGAATGACATGAAGCAGTGCCTCACTGGCATGTCCCAGCTTCTTCGGTGGTGGACTTGGTGAAGGAAAGAGTGTGGGGAGTGGCCTGAGCAGCGCGATGGAATATTCCACTGGAATAGAACAAATCAACTTTGAGTTCAAAGTTAGTCTTCCTAAAAATGAGTCTTATTAGGTTTGTGTTGATCACAAAAAAAATCTTATTTTTTCAGCATGAAGAGTATTACCATTCTGCATCTATTCATTCAGCGCAACATAAACCATCCTATGTCCCAGGAAACAGCTACACAGTCAATTAGAGACACAGCAAAATGACTCACCTACATCCAGCGTTATGCGTGGATTCATCACTTCATTTTTTTTCCAAACACCATAAAATTACACATTGGTGCAGAAGTCTTCCCATCTCTTTTTTTAGTTCATCAATGAATTTTCTGTTGCCCTTATCCAGAATGCGCTGCAGCTCATTCATCGCCTATAAAGCAAGTCAGTGTTAAAATCTGCAAAAATGCTTGCTTTTCATCATAAACCAAAACAAGTTAATCACTTACACGATAAAGATCCTTGACACATGGATATGCATCCAGGATCTTTGTTGGCCTTGTCCTGTTCTTTCAGAACATCACTATCAATGAAGGATCTTCTTGCTTGAAACTGCAGGTCAAGAATTTGGGAGACAGCATCTTGGTTGGGTTTTGGTTTCTTGTACAGCTCCTGCAGGGTCTGATAATGTCTGGCCTGTGCTGTCAGACCATCTTTGGCTGATGAAATGGAGGAGACAAATCAGTAAATCAGTCAAATGGATGAAATTGTTTGGAGCATCAAAATATATCAAATGACAATTCAAATGTAAAAATGCCTGTGATATATCATGATATCCAAAACTATCATAACATTGCCTGGCTTTCATACATTATCATTATTATTAAAATGGACATGTTTCTACTTACGTGAAGTGTGGCCATTATCAGAACTGTGCCCTGGTGTGTGACAAAATAATTGTTGATCCACCAATTGAGTCTGCATCATGATCTTCTTCTTGGTCACTTGCTGAGAAGTCAATGCCATGCCTTTTCTGCTTGTGGCCCCTCTCTGGTGAATCTCTTGTGAAGATTCTTGTAAGTGCTCGCCTGTGGTAAATAAAATTTCACTCCCCCCCCCATGCTCCTCACTTTGTACATATATATATATGACTTGAATACAGAACTGTCCATTTGTGATATTTTGCACTTGGAGTCAAGAGCATATAGGTTTATTTAAATAAAGATGGAAAGTGAACATGCACAGATAAAAAAAGTATCAGCCAAAAATAACCACACGCTTCAAAATCTAAGTGCGCAAAATAATATAATCACTTACATGTTTCATTGTTTTGTCTTAATCCTTCAGCATGGGATAATACTCCACTAGTCTTTTAGCCATTGCAGTGACTTCATGCTTAGAAGGGTACCGGACCCCCTCTCCTTGCTGACTGGCTCTCAAGATAGAAATCATGCTGGTGACAGTGTTTCTCACCAGCCTGCATCTCAGCTCTTTGAACATGACACATTTCCCCTCACTGGCAGGGCGGGCCATCTGGAAGTAGTGCTTACGAGCTTGCTCCAACTCACTGTCTGTATAGAGGGTGGGCAAACTTTTTTAGCAACGGGCCACATGACAGACCTGAATTGAGTCGGCGGGCCACGGAAGGGGGGTTTGTAGGTAGGTACAGAATTCATACTTCAGTGCCTTGGAGCGAATAGCTTCGCCACTCAACTGGCCAAGAGACATGTGGCCTGTCCTTCTCCAATGCAAGCGGGTGGGAAAAGCACAGGAGTTGGTGTCTGCTCTTTTCTTAGAAGACAGCCTGCAATATGATGTTGGAAAGGAAGCAATTTTTCCTGCTTATGAGCTTGTTCCTGAGCCCTACCGGCAAAAATTTAGGACCATAGAAAATCTAGTGGTCAAACCTTTGTCGAGTTTGCATGGGAGAAAAGCAACCTCTTTGATAAATGGTGTGCAGCTAATGATGTCAAAAATGACTTTGAGTCACTCCGTGAGCTCGTTCTTTTAGAAGATTTTAAAGACTCTTTGCCAGAGAAGGTGGTAATGTTCTTGAATGAACAGAAAGTGTCGTCATTGTCCAAGGCTGCTGTCCTCGCAGATGAGTTTGTGTTGACCCACAAAAATGTGATCTCATCTTCCCCCCCGATCGGACACGCCTTCTGCTTCTCGTCCCACAAGAGCCGAGTCTAGCCACCTCCCCCTTGAAAAGGCTAGAGGGAAGGGACTTCTGGTTTGGCCATAAAGCGGTAGACTGCGCGACACCAGGGCTCTCGACCATCCAGGGTAAAAACTCCCCGAAAACTTGAATAACTATTGTCAGATATCATATTAACTACAAAGTGATCAGGGGAACGTTGGAATGGGAAGGAAAACTTGATTCAACCAAAACAGAAACACGGTAACAGACAATATGGCGGAACTACCAGCTTGCTCTGAAACAGAGAGAGATGGCGAAACGAACTCCTCGTGACTAACGACGCGAAAAAGGGCTCGGACATAGAAATTATTAGCAAGGAGATACAGGATTTAAAAACGGAATCAAAAGAAGTCCTTCGCACGTTTGGAGAAACACTGAGGAACAACGTGGAAAAAGACTTGGACGACTTCAAACACGAAATAAATCAACAACTTGCGAAAGTCGTCACCGAACAGGAGCTTCAGTCCGGCAAGATCAACGAGGCTGAGTCACGGATTGAAAAGCTAGAACGTTGGGCACAGGAAGCTAATGACGCTCTGGTCATATCACTGAGAGAACAAAAAGCTCTTCAGGACAAGTTAACTGACCTGGAGTCCAGGCCGAGGAGAAACAACCTACGTATCTATGGAGTCACTGAAGGAGAGGAGGGAGAATCTGTGGCCAAGTTTGTGGAAGACCTGCTGAAAAGCGAACTGCACCTGCCAGCAGATTTTAATTTCCAATTCAGAGAGCACACCGCTCATTTGCACAGAAGCCAGCGGACGGTGCCCAACCGAGACCCATCATTGTTAACTTTCTGGAATTTACTACCAAAGAGAGGGTCCTGAGAGAGCTATGGACAAAGAAAATAGAACTGGGGAATAAAGTACCCTCATTCCATCACGATTACGCGACAGAGATGGTCCAAAAGAGAAAGGAGTACAACACTGCTAAAAGAATCCTGAAGGAGAAGGGCATCCGCTTCGAAACGCCATTCACCAAGATGAGGACCCACTGGGATACGGGAACTCGAACCTACAACAGCGCAGAGGAGGTAAAGGAGGAATTGGCGAGACGCGGCCTGGCGGAGAAGACGGCGGTGGCGACGGGTGCGGAGGGGCCTGCGGCACTCGGTGCCCCGCACTACGACGGAGTGGCAGTGCAAGGAGGGATCCTGGAGGGGCTACGCATCAGCAGCGACACGAGCCAGAGAAAAGCTACAAGAGTTTCAAAGATTCTTTGATTAAATTCAGAGAATACAGGGAAGAAAGCTGGTAGGGATGTTCTAGTATGACCGGTGTTTTTAAGTTGACAAATTATTAAAATTGAATTCCCATGTTAATACAAAAGAGACTGTGGGAAGTCCGGGTCGCTCCTTTTTTTCTAACGTTGGACTCATTTAGAACGACTAAAATACTCATTGCAGGTTCAAGTGTCATTTCTAAGTTAGGTTAGATTTTTGACTGCCTTCACGCGGGCCGGAGAGAGACACGCCGTAGTTTGGCCATGCCTGATCTACAGGAAACACATCTCTCTCAGCAAGAGCGAAATCAACATGATTTAAAAGCTAAACTCGACACAACTAATGGCAACAGAAGTCAGACCCGCCTGTCGAAACTTGTCAACGTCTCTCTAGCCGAACTAGGGATGTTTGATGTTTGGAGGGACCTCCACCCGTTACAGAGGACTATTTTTTTTATTAACATTACAGACAGATACAGAATAGAGGAATGTAAAATAGGAACGACTGACTTGTACTGACACAGTATTAATTACCTTATTATTTGTCTAAATAAGAGGAAGAAAAACACACTTTGGAGATTAAATGTGGGTATGCTGAATAATACAAAAACACTGGAGGAGGTTAAGAAAGAGATTAAATGCTCTATGGAGGAGAACATAGATAGTCCAGTAGACACTACCATACTGTGGGACACAATTAAAGCTGTGATGAGAGGGAGGTTAATAGCGAGGGCAGCCTATCAAAAAAAGACTAGATGTGGCGAGGGGGAGAGTCTGGCGGAGGTGGAGACAATTCAGATGGTGGGTATAAAGGAAAATTGGGGGGGCGGTTGCCTGACAACGCCACCTGGGGAGTTGCACCCCAGGAAATAAACTATAATAAAATTCCTCGGGCTACACAGGTTCGTTACGCTTTGAAATTTAAGAGGACGAGACGGACTTCCAATGAAACAGCTTTATTTGACAACAATTTAAAATAGACCAGGTTTAGCTGCCTGAGTGTCAAGGAAATAAGTACCATACCAAAAAGACTGTTCTACATAAGAAAATAAGGGGAACAGGGCCAAAGAAAACTCAAAAAAGGGAATAAACAAAGCTAAGGGAATCACTACAAACCAAAATTCACGCTACGCCAACTCCTGTTCTAAAGAAAAGAGAACAAAATTAACATACTAATACCTTGAGACACCCAGGCAAGCGTTAAACAGTTAGAACGAAAGGAAAACTTTTATTTAGTCTTCGCGCGCACACACACACACACACACACACACACACACACACACACACACACACACACACACACAGGACCAAAACCCAAAACAAAAAGGTAACGATCACTGGGGAACAAAATATTAATGAACTAAAAAAGGAAATCAAACTATAACAAAATCGCTACTCAATAGAAAACCCAAAGTTTCACCAAAATTTCACAACAAAACAAAGAAAAGAAAACCAACCAAAGAAAGTGGTTACGCTAACAAAAGAAACAGACAAACTGAATTGTCTAAACCAAATAAACCAAAATCAAAGGAAAAGTGTCCGCGTTGTGGTGGTGACACCGCTGTTACCCGGCTAGACTGGTGCGGCAATTGATTGCGAGGACATCGCCGCCGCAACAGTAACAGAGGGGAATGGAGAAAACAGAGGAAGACGGAGCGACTGCACCCAGGCAGGGGGTTGAGACCAGCGTCCTTCCAGTACCCGTCTCGGCGCACCGGTGTTCAACTGCAAGGCAGCCTCCCCGCCGTGCGCCAGAGGAGGAGGGGGGGCCGGGGGGGCCTGGGGTGAATGCACAACGATCACGCACACACAGCGCCACCTCCCGATGAACGGGCACCCGCCAGGGTTCCTCCTCCGGCTGTGCTCATGGCCCAGCCCGCTCTGGGATTGCTAGCCGAAATGCTAAGAACTGCGAAGGACAGAGTTCTCAGCGTGGACACGCCAGAGGACAGAGTGCTGACTCCAGCCTGCGCTTCTTTTTAAAAGAGCTGCTTTCACTCTGCACTCTGGCGCAGGTGTAATCAGTGCGTTTACATGCAGAGCTTAATCGGACTAAGCAATAATTCGGTTTTCTCGTCCAATCGGAGTTCTCACCTTGTCCCCCTATACATGCAGCTGAGAAATTTGAATTACTGACGGGAACGTGTCCTCCTCCCAACAGTAGGGGGTGGAGTGAGCCTTTTCAGCTGGTCAGCTGCTTTCGGTTGACATATTACATCATTATGATATAGAATGATAGTTCATAATGTACGTGTTACTTACTTTGCAGATAAGCTGTACCCTATTTCTTGTGCTCATGGTTATCTGAAAAGATAACCATGAGACAAGAACATTGTTTACTGTTGGAGGGCTACAACAACACAATGTCTTCGATGCTACGCTTTGTGCCGTTGCCACGGACCCCAAACTCTCGTTCTTGTTGGATGCCGGTTCTGCGCAGACTGGTGGGAGAGTTTGTGTACAGGTTTTGCAAAGGAACGGTGTCTTCAGTTATACACACGCTCATTAAAGTGCCGACCGTGGAGGAAGCTTATGCCGTTTCCAGCAGAATAACAGCGAAATTATCGAAATAAAAACAAATCAGAAAAACATCTCTTTGCTGTGCTTTTATTTACAAAGTTAAAATTCTTCTAACTTATAAAAAATGTGAACGAAAAGGTAGAAATATAAATACGAAGGAATACGTATTTGTTCAGGGCTGCGCAAAGCCGGAGCCCTGCATTTGCTGCGCTACCCTTTTTGTAAAGGTCTCCGTTGCGCGTTATTTTAATATGTCCATCTCTTTTAGAAGAGAAAGCATCGCCCCGGTCTCATCCTCTCTACAAATGTCAACATTCTTATTCGCGTTTGCTGGTTGTTTCGCGCCGACGGCAATAATTCAAATTTCTTCATCGCGATTAACGCACACGGTGCTTTTTGAACCTTTGGCCGCTCCGTAGATTGTGGAAACGGGAAATGAATTGACTCACAGCACACAGTCACACGCTTGCAGCCGGCTTGTATGCACAACAAAAAAAAGAAAAAGACACTGAGCGTAGGTGAGCACTAGGAAGGACTAACATGGATAAGGCGTCAATTGTAAATGGAAAGTTCCACTTCAAAACCCTGCCAGATGGCAGTCTTGACAGGACAAAAGTGATATGCATTTACTGTAAAGCTGTATTTAGTTTCCACCGGAGTACGAGCAGTCTTACGTTTCACTTGTCTGCGAAGCATACAGCTGACGCGGAGAGCCCTCCGCCCCCTTCTGAGGTAAAGTAAACCACGTTGGATGGTGTGGCACGGAGACCACTGGCCGCGTCCACCACACGCCAACTTTCAACAGCAGGGGCTAAATGGGTGTGGCTACGGCTTGCAGGCCAATTAATGTGGTGGAGGACGAGGGTCTGCGCGATATCATATATATTATACTGACTATGGATGAATATGACACTGACTGGATGATTATGGCACTGACTGTGGATTACTATGGATGCTGAGCAGCTGTTATAGGCTATGCTGCCCAACTGCACTATATCAGTTGAGTCCTGTACTGTATTGCACTGCCCCCTGTTTAATGCACACTTTATTTATTGTTTTGATTTAATTTAATTGATTTTGTGCATCACAGTTTGATGCAATGCATAAGTGTCATCCTTTTGTCTTAATGGCTGCTGAAAAAAGGGGATGAATAGTTCAAGTTCGAGTTGAAAAGTAAAATATAGAAATTTTGGTAGTACTAGTAATCATTACTATGTAATGTTACAGTTATGCCCATCTGTTATCTTTGTTGGGCTTGAGTTTATGATTATTTTTTTTTTACCCTGTGCATCTTTTGTTTTGTTAGTCGTACTTGTCATTGCTCCAACACGAATAAACATGCTGCATCCCACTAGATGGCGCATTTGCCTTATTTACAAGCACCATGGTCATCGGAGCTGATCTCTGCCACTCTCAGCAGCGTGCATCTACTAAGGTCTACTAAGATTCCACAATCTATTACACCTCGTGAGCAAAACAGGCTACAGGTAAAATTAAACATCTTCAGTTGAGCAACTCAGGCAAGTTAAACTGATTTAAAAACAAACAAACACTATAATACTAGGAAAAGAATCCGCTGTATGTCAGATTGAGTATTCATAAAAACAATGCTTACTTTAAATAAGAAAATCCAACAAACCAACAAGTGCAACACTAAAAAGCAAACCAACAATCAAAATAATGCTTAATTGCCTTAGTTTCGTCCCACACTTATCAGCTTAGCTACTAAGAATAACACACATTATTCACCTGGACAGAAGGAGGTTCTGAGGAACGTGTTGGTCCTGGAGCTTCCTGGTCAGGATGTTCGGGAGATCCCTCTGGCTCAATGTCTGGAGCGCCAACATATTTTAGAATTGCTCCTGCAGAGACAAAGCTCATTAGATCATCAAGCAAAACAGATCAGAAGCGCATTTTCCTATTTTATTATTACAGTGATGTTGCAGTAATATAGGAAAATTAAAAATTCATTTGTTTTTAAATTAAACATTATGGTTGCAGTGTCCCTTTAAAGCTTTTACCCAATTACAAAACTGTCATTTTTAAGAGTTTTTGGCATTACTTTACACACTGTACTAGTTAAAGTAATAAAACTAAGATAAATGACCCACTGCCACAACAGTCTAAAATAGTCAACACCATGCCAAATAAAGTATTTCCATAAAATATTTCTTTGAATTATAAAACAGTAGCACATTTCTAATTAAGGGCCTACAAAATACAAACTAAGCTTAGTAAATTCATCCTAAGTTAAGGCTAAAATAACATTAAGAGTCAAATATGTGAACTGAACAATAACAGGGGACTGACTACAACAACAACTACAACATGCCCTCCGTCCCTCCCTCCCTGTTAGAATGTGAATAAACGGGTGTGGAGTCAATCAGTCATTCCCATGGCAGGATAGGCCAACATGGCAGGATATGGTCAACTTTCATAAAACAAACAAAAACGCTGATTCATGACGAACAAATATTAGCCAGCCAGCTAACATTTATCCGACGCTAGCTAGCTAGCTAGCTGGCTAGCAGGACAAATAAACAAACTTGGGGGGGGACAACAGCGTTTCACCTCCACCTCTCCAGCCCACATCACAAACAAATAACTTACCTTTCCCTTTTGCAAGTTTTTCTTGATCAGTTTTCTTTTCCTTCCGTTTCTCCGCACCGCTGGGATAACTCCTTTTTGATGCCATTATGGTGTCTGTTTGTTTTTAATCCTCTCGCTAACAGGAACGAATGGTAGCTGTCAATCATTCACATCATACCTGTCGGCGTCGCCGGCCCGCTACGTCACAACCTGCGTGACAGTGCGGCAAGCCCCCAGATGGCGTCCCATTGCTTTCAATGAAGTTGCTCACCCAGCGCATGGCTCCCAAAAACTTTTTGACTTCCGCATTGATGGGATAATAGAGCATGCGCAGTTGTGTCAGTGTGGAGCCCGTCACTGACAGACGTGCGCGCTCACGGACCGTACAAAATTCAACAGGGAAATCAATGTATTTTTTACGGAACAACTGACGATTGTTGTTTGGAAATTTTAGAAATAATAATAATAATAATAATAATAATAATAATTATTATTATTATTATTATTATTATTATTATTATTATTATTATTATTATTATATTAATAAAATAGTATTATTATAATAATATACTATTATTTGTGTATTAAACAAGTGAGCAATGTGCCACTGAATAATAAATGATAATTCTTTGAAGCAACTCTCTATGGACCATAACAGCACTGCCACACATATTTTTTAATGAATAACCTCTTTGGAAAGCAGACAAAGTAATGAAATGATTGGTCTATTTATTTCATCAGAACTAAAAAATAAATAAATAAAAACTCAACGATCTTGAAAGTTCCTCCCTGAAAGTTCCTCCCTTTCTCTTGCACCTGTCGATGTGTGTAGCTAACACAAATTTGCAAATATTTTGTCGTCCTCGTGGAATTAAACAGCACACCATGTTAATTTATCAGCGAGTGCTCTCTCTTTTCATGCAATTCATCATGCTTAACATGTAATGCTGAATCATGAAAGCTAGGGAGCAAAAAATAATAATTACATAAACCACGAGTGAAATAAAATGTGTCATTCATTCAATAAAGATTTCATTCATTCATCTTCTATACCCGCTTATTCCTATTCAGGGTCACGGGGGTCTGCTGGAGCCTATCCCAGCTGTCTTAGGGCGAAGGCAGGGTGACACCCTGGACAAGTCGCCAGTTCATCGCAGGGCCACATAGAGACAAACAACCATTCACACTCACATGCACACCTACAGACAATTTAGAACGTTCAATTGACCTCACATGCATGTTTTTGGAGTGTGGGAGGAAGCCGGAGAATCCGCAGAGAACCCACACAGACACAGGGAGAACATGCAAACTCCACACAGAAAGGTCCCAGGTCCAGGCCCCGGAATCGAACCCACGACCTTCTTGCTGTGAGGCGGCAGCGCTAACCACTGCACCACCGACTATTTTATTACTTAGTTGAAAATGCCATTTTATTTCATTTAACAAAGCATATCATTATTTCATCATGCATTTAATTGTTTTGTGGTCCTGTGTTTTAGTGCTTCATAATTGTATTCTGTTGTCAAATTTGCCCATCAAAGTCAGATTAGTAATCCTGTACATCAGTTTAAGGAAAACCAATTCTAGGTAATGGATTGCAGATCTTGTAGTGACCTGTTACAATGGAAAGAAATGTATACATAATAAGTACGTTTGTGTGCCCGATATTTTAGCTAACACTAAACTTTCTGCACAACTGTCTGCATTGTGCTTTTTCTTTGGCCACAGAGAACAGAAACTTCTGTAGTTCTTTGTTCACCCATGGTACAGTTTCATAAGCTTTTCAGTTTTTAATACGTGTTAATGTAAAAATCCACACGCGAGGCATTTAAAAATGGCGGTTTTGGACTTTCGTGAAAGACTGCCTTTGGCCAATCAGTGTCCTGAACGTTGCTACGTCACCCTTATGGTCTCAGCTCTGCTCGCTTCAAAACCCCAACGAGGCAGGTACCAAAATCCTAACCCCTGGGAACGTGACTATTGTTTTTTTCAATTGAAGTTTTCGTTATTTTGTTCGTTTTCGTTAACTATTATAACTGTGGTCAGGACCTCCAGTGAGAAGATCCACTGGAGGACATTTAGAGCAAACAGTCAGACAACAGCAGCTTCACCACATCAGCTGAAAAATGGAGTTTGGATGCTTTCAGCTTCAAGTCGTGGACAGAAAATGATGCTCACACTGTCACACTGATGTTTTCTTCTCCAACCTTCTCTCAGCTCCAGAGGTTGGTGGTCTGCAGGAGCTTCTACAGCAGCAGAAGATCAGTCTGGAGAGGAGATGTGAACGTGTGACTGAAGGTGAAGAAGCAGGAAGTCAAACTCTCCTCAACAGCATCTACACTGAGCTCTACATCACTGAGGGACTGAGTGAGGAGGTCAACAGAGAGCATGAGGTCAAACAGCTGGAGACCAAGAAGACCAAGAAGACCAAGGAGATCCTCCACGACCGTCCAATCAGGTGCAGCCAGATCTTTGAAGCCTCACCTGAGCAGCAGGGACTCAGGGAGTCACAGTGGTGCTGACCAGGTCTCTGGGCTGGACTGGGAAGCCTTGGGGTCCCACTGGAGGAGCTGGAGGAGGTGACTGGGTCCAGGGAAGTCTGGGGGTCTCTGCTGAGGCTGCTGCCCCCGAGACCTGACTCCGGATACGGCAGTAGAAGATGGATGGATGGATGGATGGATGGATGGATGCCAGGTGATAGAACATTTCATAAAAACAGACTCTGCATTATAACTTCTATTACACTCTAAAATACTCACTCCAATATAACTGCACTCGTCCTTCTCTCACATTACATTGGATCACAATGACCAAACAACACAACAAACACAATGATCCAACTGCACTGCCACGTCCAGACTCAGTGTAGGTCTGTAGGCCTCTTGGACCTTCATGTGAACCACTGCGTGTTGACTGGAGGTGAAACATGACTGACTGCTGTCCTCCTACCTGGACAATGCAATCTCACTTTCATTCTGCTGCAGATGGCCATTTTCATTTTACACCGTCCAAATTTACAGCTCAGGGCGCTGGGACGAATTCCAAATTGTGTGCAGATACAGGCCTACACTTCAAATAATTATGAGAAAAATCCAACGTAAAGAGAGCACTTCCATTAGGAAATAGTCAACATGAAATTTCGTCTTCTACTGACACCTGCTGGTCAAATTGAATAGTTGCAAATATTGTGAACAAGTTGTCATCTAATTCTAATCCTAAACAATATGGCCATTCCAAGTCAAGTATTAAGACAATTAATCAGGTTTGTACTGCTTGATTGAAAACATTCATCCCGTTCCAGTGCACTAAAACCCACTTCCCTTCAGGACCGTGTCAGCGAAGCCAAAACTTCCTTGAGTGACGCTGTTTCCCAGCATGCAATGCGAGCTAGCGATTCACAATACTATTTCATCACAAACATGAATGTAAAAAATAAAAAGGGACGAAAAATGAAACTTCAGGAACACCAACCATTGCAATAACAAGCAGAACTGGGCCGAAGTTTTATATTATGTACACCAAAATACAGCCTTCTGGTGGACAAGCTATTTAATCCGTGTCTTCCTATGGCACTTCAGTGGGTGGGAGCTCATCGTCGAGGTCACGTGCTGGGTGGGTCACCCCACCAACCACCTCGGGGAAGGTCTAAGACAAGAGCCAATGGTTACCCTTGCAGGGTATCACCTGATACGGGTGAGCGAGTGAACAGAAAATATGGGTCAACGTGTGCAGTCTTAACAGGAGAAGCTTGTTGGCGGAAATTATGCACTACAAGTGGATGTGACGCTAATGAGTGCGGTGGATGAGGTGGAGCAATGCTCCAGAACCCGATTCAGACTACTCTCCCTCCACTTTTTTTGTTTTGTATGAGCGTTTAAAAAAAACAACATAATGATAATCGAATAAGCTTTAGTTTATTAATCAGAATTAAAACAAGTAGGTTTTGCCCTTACAAGGTTGTAGATTTGTTATAGATGAGTTCCTTTGTTGTAGTTTGGCGCTTGAAAAACTATATATGGGATGTACCATGACCTGAGGGATTTCCTCATCCCATCCCAGCTTGGTTCTGATGCTGAATGTGAATGTATCTTGCTGTACATCCCACTGAGCTCCAAGGGCCCTCTCCATAGGGAGCTGGTCTCTGTCAAGGTTAAGTGTTTTTACCTCTTTAGCTCTCTGCTCTTCAGGAATGGCGGCCAGCACCGAGCGATGATTGCTCACCCACTTATTGAGCTTAAATCCACCTCTACCGCACAGGTCTGTTAGCTGCTGGTACAGATGTATTGCTTGTTCCACCGTGCTGACGGCCTTTAGACAATCATCCACGTAGAAATTTTGACCAACAGTGTTTATAACCTCGGCTGGGAAGTCATGCTGATTGTCGTCGAATGAAGCACAGCTTGGGGATGACACTGCCCCAAAGATGTGGACCAGCATCCTGTGCTCTTGTAGGTCCTTTGTAATGTCCCCATCTGGCCACCAGAGGAAGCGTAAGAAGTTTACATCCCGGTTGGAAACTCTTACTTGATGAAACGTTCCCTCAATGTCAGTCATGAATGCTACAGGGCCTTGGCGAAAACGAAGCAGCAAACCTAGCAGTGTACTTGTCAAATTGGGACCCTGCAGGATCTCTTTATTTAATGATGTTCACTCACTTTCAATCTCACAGCCACTAAAAAACCTGATTGTGATTGAGAGGTCGGAGGAGGGATGACCGTCAGGCTGGCTCGACTGCTCCTCCTTCTCAGCCGTGGTGCGTCCAATCAGCAGCCGACATCCAGGACCGCACCTGCAAGGCGTCATCCACTCTCACACACACACAGACACAAACATAGAGGCATCTAGACCCACCTGTGGGTCATATATCCCCCTCCCTTCAGAACTAAACCCTATTAACATACCTACAAACAAAACTAAACAAGAAAAACCTCAGTTCCCCCGAAATAAGAATTCCGCAGCTAGCCCACATCATAATGCACCTGCCAACACATTATCAACCCCCCCCTTCCTGTGGCAAATCTGGAGATTGAAGGCTTGCAGGGGGCAGAGACCACCGCATCTACGAGGGCATTATAGTCTGTAAAAACCTGACCCCAAATTAACATCAAGATAGGCACTGTCAGAAGGAGAACCAAAGCTTCTTTCTTAACTTTTCAGAATTGACTCTGTGTGCGTGCTTGCTTAGTTGTGGCATGTCCCTCTACTTCTATGTCATGGTGCAAAACTGACGTACGGCGGGGGTGGTCAGAAAACAATAGTGGGTGGCTCTCAATTAATTTAACAATATCATGACGGGCTGATGCAGGCAAATGGGACAAAAACGAGCTTAAGTTATTCATAATTTCAGAGTTTCCCAGGCGCGCCGAAGGAACACCGATTTTTTTTTTTTTTTTTTTACAATGAGCCCTCCCTCCGCCAATGGGCACGGAGGGGGCGGAGGCTCAGGCGACACATTTTTCCGAGCGAGTAACGCCGGTTCACACTGGACGCGGAAGCGCCACGAAACGCCGCGAAGCGCCGCCGAGCGCTTCCATTCGGCGCCCACGTTAATCAATGTGGTGGTTCACAGTAGACGCGAACAGGCGCGCGGCTCCCCTCGCGGATCGCGCCATGCATTTAACGTCAGTTCACTGGACGTGGAAGTGAAGCGCCGCCGAGCGCTTCCATTCGGCGCCCACGTTAATCAATGTGGTGGTTCACAGTAGACGCGAACAGGCGCGCGGCTCGCGGCATGCATTTGTTGTTTCGGCGTCTGCTCTATTTCGTGCGCGAGCCGCGAGCGATCCTCGTCTACAGTCCAGGAAGTCGCTCAATAAAAACGAGAAAATCCGGTGAATTTTCAAAATAAACTAATTTCAAAATAAAAACCGAATGACAAATTCGATCATATATCATATTTGTATGTTATATTTGTCAGTACATTATATCAGAGTGCGAGAGAGATTAAACACACACACACACACACACACACACACACACACACACACACACACACACAGAGGAAGACTTGATCAAAATACGTCTGTTTGATCCTAGAGATGCCGGTCAATGATCATTATGAAAGAGGTCTTGTCTTGAGATGGACACCTGATTGCATGTTTCTATTTATTTACACACACACACACACACACACACACACACACACACAAAAGTAAGCTACGGAGCAGGCTGGCTACGGGGCGAGGGGGGGCGATGATGAAAATGATTTTTTTTATCAAATTTTTTTTAAAGAAAAAAAAAAGAAGCTCAAGTGGGAGTGAAAAAAAGACTGCAGCTGAGCAGAAGCGCTTGTCGACCGTCGCGGAGCTGTTCGCGTCTGGTGTGAACCAGTTGGAGCCTCGCTCGCGAAATTCGTCGGCGCTCCACTTCGTGGCGCTTCCTCTTCCATTGAAATGAATGGCACGAGCTGCGCGTCTAACAAAACAGACGGCGCGAAACAACCTGGCAAACGCGAATAAGAATGTTGACATTTGGAGAGAGGATGAGACCGGGGCGATGCTCTCTCTTCTAAAAGAGATGGACATATTAAAATAACGCGCAACGGAGACCTTTTTAAAAAGGGTAGCGCAGCAAATGCAGGGCTCCGGCTTTGCGCACCCCTGAACAAATACGTATTCCTTCGTATTTATATTTCTACCTTTTCGTTCACATTTTTTATAAGTTAGAAGAATTTTAACTTTGTAAATAAAAGCACAGCAAAGACATGTTTTCCTGATTTGTTTTTATTTTGGTAATTTCGCTGTTATTCTGCTGGAAACGGCGTGCAGCGGCACCAGCTTCCTCCACGGTCGGCACTTTAATGAGCGTGTGTATAACTGAAGACACCGTTCCTTTGCATAACTTGTACACAAACTCTCCCACCAGTCTGCGCAGAACCCGAATCCAACAAGAACGAGATTTTGGGGTCCGTAGCGACGGCACAAAGCGTAGCATCGAAGTGTTGTTGTAGCCCTCCAACAGCAAACAACGTTCTTGTCTGCCTTTTAAAATAACCAGGAGCACAAGAAATAGGGTACACCTTATCTGCAAAGCAAGTAACACGTACATTATGAACTATCGTTCCATATCATAATAGATTTAATATGTCAACTGAAAGCAGCTGACTATATATATATATATATATATATATATATATATATATATGTATATATATATATATTAACCTCTTTCATTGAACTCCAAAACATACATGGTCAAAATCCATATTATTAGTATGTTGTTGTTTTTTTTAAATGCTCATACAAAACAAAAAAAAAAGTGTGACATCCACATGTAGTGCATTATTTTCGCCAGCAAGCTACTCATGTTACTACATTGACCCATATTTTCCATATACTCACCTGAATTACATGCCCTGCAGACACCCTGCAAGGGCCCCAAGGAGTGACGCGCAACCAGCACGTGACCTCTACGATGAGCTTCCACCCACGGAAGTGCTATAGGAGGACACGCCTTAAATAGTATGGCTTGTCCACTAGAAGGCTGTATTATGGTGTACATAATATGAAACTTCGGCCCAGTTCTGCTTGTATTGCAATGGTTGCTGTTCCTGAAGTTTCATTTTTCCCTTTTTCCCTTTTTATTTTTTACATCCATGTTTGTGATGAAATAGTATTGTGAATCGCTAGCTCGCATTGCATGCTGGGAAACAGCGTCACTCAAGGAAGTTTTGGCTTCGCTGACACGGTCCTGAAGGGAAGTGGGTTTTAGTGCACTGGAACGGGATGAATGTGTTCAATCAAGCAGTACAAACCTGATTAATTGTCTTAATACTTCACTTGGAATGGCCATATTGTTTAGGATTAGAATTAGATGACAACTTCTTCACAATATTTGCAACTATTCAATTTGACCAGCAGGTGTCAGTAGAGGACGAAATTTCATGTTGAGTATTTCCTAATGGAAGTGCTCTCTTTACGTTGGGTTTTTCTCATAATTATTTGAAGTGTAGGCCTGTAGTTGATGAGGAATCACGGTGTGCTAATGTAGCCAAGTCTAATTTTCTTTATGTTGTTTTCTAAAATTGTTTTCCATTAAACCTTTTTTTTGTGTTATTGTGAACTTCCCAAAATTAATTTTTATATTTTTATATTTTTATTTTTTTTTTTTTTTGCAAAAGTGGGAAAAAAGTTAGAATGCCCTGTGTTCCTTGGGGGTGCTGTTCCGGCGTTGCACCACCCGGTGGCACAGAGGCGTGCGTGCTCCGGGATGGTGAGTGGAATTACGTGTGCTCTCTCCTCTGTTTTGATTAATTATCCATTTTATTTTATTTGCAGCCATTGTGTATTCGTGTGTTCGGTGTTATGAAGTGTTTGTGGATTCACGGAATAACCCCTTGTCAGTTAAATGTTTGTAAATGTCTTTAATTGCTGTTTTAAGTTTTTTTGAGCAGAGTTCGTTAGCTTAGTGTGGTGCCGGTTGTAACCGCTTTTCTTTTTTTCCCCCGTTGAAGTGGAGAGAGTTTCACGATTCACTGTGTGTGACGCCGGCTGATGTATTTATTTATTTTTTCTCTTAAAGGTATGTAGATGGTTTAATTTGTTTATTATTTTGTCTTGTGGACTGTGTGGTGTGTGAAAGATCTGTTTTATTTTTTTATTTTTATTTCATGTATTTTTATTTAATTCTAAGTGTGAGTTCGTGATTAAGTGTGGCACAGAGGCGTGCGTGCTCCGGGATGTGGAGAGAGTTTCACGATTCACTGTGTGTGACGCCGGCTGATGTATTTATTTATTTTTTCTCTTAAAGAGTGTTCCGGGATCAATAAACTCCCAAACCTGACTGACTCCTGTGTGCATCTGACTTGAGGAGGAAAAGGAAAAAAAACACACAACGCAAAAAGACGACTGCTACATTTGGTGCCGTGACCCGGATTCTTCAGATCAGCAACTGCAGATCGCCGTGGTCAAACAGTGAGCAAGTGAGCGTATCGAACTGTACACAGGAGGAATCACATAGTTTTGTTTTGTTTTTTGTTTGTTTTTGTTTTATCTTTTATGAAAAGGAAGAAGCAAAGAAAATCAGTTGTTTTCATTCTAAGCTGTTAACTTTCGGTCATTCCATATTCATTTAACATTTTCACACAGCTAACTGTACAGTCATTTTGAAATCATTGCATATTGTTTGTGGTGTTGGGTATATTCAAACTGTCATGGATTTTACTCCAAGTCCTGGTTTTGGGAGGGGTAGAGGGTGGATATATGCAGGTGCCTCAGGCAGTCAACAGTTAGGGCAGCTAGGTTTTGGCGGTCATTCGGGTTTAGACACAGCTATAAAAGAGCTAGAGCTCCCTACACCCATAGCAAAGCCCAAGTCTTCCACCCCCGCCACAACTGGCAATGACACCTTAGAGCAGATACGTGGCCTGTTAGGAGAGCTAGGGACCCAGATTGGTGACTCTGTTGTTAACCGTATTTTAGCTAACCAGACAGCTACTGCTGTAAGAGGCCCTCCTCCCCTTACTACGACCCCACCACTAGATCCCCCACCATTCATACCTGATTTGTCCCAACTGAGTGTCGTGGTAAGAACGGATGCCAAAGAACCAGCAGCTTATCGGGGAGATGGTACAGATAAATACACTGTCCAGGAGTGGATAGATGTGATGGACACATACCTGCGCAAAAGAGACTGCTCTACTGTGGAACAAGTGGATGAGATCCTCAGTCACCTACTGGGACGTGCAAAGAGCATTGTGAAGGTAGGATTAAAGAGTAACTCCGACAAGACCGCCCATCCTGAATTAATATATGATATCCTCAGACGATACTTCAGCGATAGTCCCATGTCCAGCTTACCCTTAGCTGACTTCTACGCTACACAACCAGATGTGGGTGAGAGCCCCGTGGACTATTGGGTCCGACTGAACACTGCCGCTGAACACGCTGACAGACACCTGCGAAAGAGTGGAGGGAAAATGGAGAACATGTCTGTGGAGGTTGCCATGATGTTCATTCGAAACTGCCCCAACTCTGACCTCTCTAGTGTGTTTAGGTGTAAGCCGATTAGCAAATGGTCAGCTATGGAAGTCCAAGAGGCCATTGATGAGCACCAGAGGGAACACCAGACAAAAAAAAGACACTCCAGAGCGGAGAAATTCGTGATGGCGACAGCAGCTGCAGCAACTTGCAGTCCAGTGACAGGGGAATCAGCTGCGACGAGAGCCATTGCCCAAGAACCCACCATACAAACTAAAAAAAGTGCAGTCACTACTCCAGAAGCGGGGGCATTAGAAAGAGTGCTGAACATGTTGGAAAGCGTTCTGGCCAGGACAGCTTCCTCAATCCAACAACCGACTCAATGGTCACGTCCCTCCACTTGCCGTGTGTGTGGCGAGAAGACACACATGACACGTGAGCACTGCATGAAAGAGAAAAGGTGTTTTGGATGCTTTGAACTTGGTCACCAGAAGAGAGACTGCACTAGAGCCACGTCACATCAAACCCAGTCAGAGAGCCAGGGAAACTGAGTCACTCACACTCCGGAGGGCAAAGTGTGAGTGCATCATGTCAGACCCTCAAACTTGAAGAAGACCTAAGCTCTGTGTATGAAGAGAACTGTAAGTCTGCACACAATGGCAGTGTCGTAATTTGTCAAAACATACACAAGCTTGAGAAAGCAGACGATTTGTTTTATACTGATGTGCTGGTGAACGACCAAATCAATTTACAAGCCCTGCTCGATAGTGGCTCTATGGCTTGCACATTGAGTGAGGATGCCGAAGAGGAACTTCGCAAAGCAGGGCTACAACCAGAGAGGGCTCAATCCAACGAGAATATTGTCTTAGTGGGCTGTGGTGGTGTGAAGGTACAGCCTAAGTGCATTTATCAGTTGAAGCTGAGTGTCTACGGACAGGAAATGAGCGTGCCCACACTTGTTGTACCAGGTCAACGTGATCAGATGATAATAGGCAGCAATGTGATCAAACACCTGCTTCGTCAGATCAAGAAAGACCCCAGTTATTGGCGTGTGATGAACAAAGCGGATTCTTCTGGCGAATCAAGCATCGAACAGTTCTTAAGTATGCTTTCAGGCATGACAAGGTGGAAGGGCGACACAATCCCAGACACCATTGGAACTGTAAAGCTCGTTAATGCTGTGACACTCTCGCCCAGACATGAGCATGTTGTGTGGGGCAAGCTTCCCGGTAATGCTCCTGTTTCACAGGGAAGTGCCATACTAGTGGAGCCGTCAAAGTCCCAGTCACACAAGAAAACTATCATCGTGGGGAGAACTGTAGCCTCAATGAGTGGTGACAAGTGGGTGCCTGTAAAAGTAATAAACACAAGTGACAAGTCTGTAACACTCAGAAGGAACACAAAGCTGGCCGATGTTTCGCCATGTGTGGCACTGGAGGACTTTGAGCCCAGCCTTCACCACGCCCACGAAACGGAGCTGAGAGCACAGAGTCAGAGCACACAGAAGGGCACAGGTCACGTTTCCGACACCTTTGTAGCTCCTACCCTCCAAGACAAACTCAATAGCCTCGGGTTGGAGAAAATTGATGTCAACCTGTGCGAAGTATCTCCTTTCTGGAAATGTCAGCTGGTGGAACTCATACAGAAATATGAGGAGGTGTTTTCCAGGGACAAATTAGACTGCGGCCATGCCAAGGACTTTGTCCACAGAATCCATTTAACAGACGACCGCCCATTCCGATTACCCTACCGCCGCGTGCCACCAAGCCAGTATCAGAAGTTAAGGGAAGCTCTCTCTGAGATGGAAGAGAAGGGCATAATACGCAAATCATCCAGCGAGTGGGCCTCCCCTCTGGTACTCGTATGGAAAAAGAGTGGAGAACTGCGCATCTGTGTGGACTACCGGTGGCTTAACACCCGTACGGTGAAGGATGCACATCCAGTGCCCCACCAGGCCGATTGCCTGGCTGCGCTAGGGGGAAATGCCGTATTCAGTGCCATGGACCTGACATCGGGGTTCTATAACATCGCCATGCATGAGGAGGACAAGAAGTTTACAGCTTTCACTACGCCAGTAGGTCTCCATGAGTTCAATCGATTGCCACAAGGTTTGTGTAACAGCCCTGCAAGTTTTATGCGCCTCATGATGAACATCTTCGGGGACCAAAACTTCTTGACTCTTCTGTGCTACCTCGATGATGTACTCGTCTTTGCCTCAAACGAAGAAGTAGCCATCAAAAGGCTTGAGATGGTCTTTGGTCGGCTCAGGGAGCATGGACTGAAATTGGCACCGAAGAAGTGTCACTTCCTTCGACGGAGTGTCAAGTTTTTGGGTCACATCATTGATGAGAATGGGGTCGCCACAGACCCAGAGAAGTTGCAAGCCATTACTGCCATAAGTGAAGTGGACCTGATGATGGAGGATAGAGTCACGCCCTCACCGAAGAAAATCAAGTCCTTCCTCGGTATGGTGATGTATTACCAGAGGTTCATACAAAACTGTTCCAGCATAGCGAAACCTCTGTTCGCCTTAACCGCTGCCGTAACGGGTAGAGGCAATGCAAGACGTTCTATGCACTTCAAGAAACTCAACCCAAGTGATTGGACTGAAGAACAAAGCAAGGCATTCAATCAGCTTAAAGCTGCTCTGCTGAGTTCAGTGGTACTCGCTCACCCTGACTTCGATCGCCCGTTTGTCCTTTCGACAGACGCCTCACTGGACGGATTGGGCGCTGTTCTTTCTCAAGTCCCTGAGGGAGGGAGTAAGGCACGTCCCATCGCTTTCGCAAGTAAATCCCTGACTCGTGCACAGGCCAAGTATCCAGCCCACCGCTTGGAATTCCTCGCCCTCAAGTGGGCCATCTGTGACAAATTCAGCCACTGGCTGAAGGGACATTCTTTTACTGTCTGGACAGATAATAACCCGCTGACATACATCCTCACGAAGCCGAAGCTGGACGCTTGTGAACAGCGGTGGGTGGCGAAGTTGGCGCCATACAACTTCAACATCCAGTATATTCCAGGGAGTAAGAATGTCATTGCCGATGCACTGAGCAGACAACCATTCATCAACACCCGTGTCAGCGAGAGAATTGTGGCGGAACCATATGGAGCTTTGCTTGAAGAGGCACAACAGGTCCAAGATGATTCTATTCAGGACGCCTTCCGGCTGAGCACGAACTGCCAAGAGGTGAAACTGCGTGAACTTGAGGGGAGAGGTCAGTCCATGAGTAGTGAAGAAGTGACAGCAATTTTGGACGGCCAAATGGAGTGGGAGAAGGGGTCGAAAGGGAGAGTGATCTCGTGGCTAGCACACGATGTGCAGAACCTCGCCACGCCTGGCCAAATCGCGTTGCCTGTGTTCTCTCTCAAAGAGCTCCAGGATAGGCAGCAGGAAGACATGGTGCTAGCGAGAGTTATACACTATGTGGCACGGGGCAGGAGGCCATCTAGAAGGGAGAGAGTGAATGAGCATCTCAGGGTTCAGAAAACACTAAAGCAGTGGGACAAGCTGAAGATGTTGGATGGCGTCCTGTACAGAGTGCTGAAAGACTCGCTAACTGGGAAAAAACGCCACCAGTATGTTGTCGCTGCAGCACTGGTCAAACAAGTCCTGCAGGGCATCCACGACGAGGCTGGGCACCAAGGCCAGCATAGAACCTTTTACCTGGCAAAACAGAGGTTCTTTTGGGTCGGCATGGAACGGGATGTGCGAGACTATGTCAGACACTGCAAGCGTTGTGTGGTGAGCAAGACGCCAGAACCGGAAGGCAGAGCTCCCCTCGAAAGTGTGAGGACAACAAGCCCGCTTGAAATGGTCTGCATCGATTTCTGGTCAGCTGAAGTTCCGGCAGGGAAGAATGTAGATGTTCTGGTCGTCACTGACCATTTCACCAAAATGGCACATGCCTTCCCGTGCCATGATCAGTCAGCTAAGCAAGTTGCTCGCCAATTGTGGGACAGGTATTTCTGCATCTATGGATTCCCAGAAAGAATCCATTCGGACCAAGGGGCTAACTTTGAGAGCCAACTGATCCAAGAGTTGTTGTTGATCGCTGGGGTGAAGAAATCGAGGACAACGGCATATCACCCCATGGGGAATGGTATCGTCGAACGTTTTAACCGGACATTAGGGAGCATGATTAGAGCATTACCTCCAAGATCAAAGCAGAAATGGCCTCAGATGTTGCAGACACTGACGTTTGCCTATAATTGCACGGCCCACGAATCGACAGGCTATGCTCCCTTCTACCTCATGTACGGAAGGGTCCCTAGACTCCCAGTCGATGTGATGTTTCACAATGTGGAGAGGGATTGTGATGTCGCCGACTACAACAGCTACATCCTGAAGTTGAGAGAGAATTTGAGGGAGGCATTGTCTTCTGCCCAAGCAAATGCAGTCGCCAGCCAGCAACATCAGGCTGAAGTGTACAACAGGAGGGTCAAAGGTCGTGACATTGAGGAGGGAGATCAAGTTCTGCTGGCCAATAAAGGTGAACGAGGGAGCAAGAAGCTTGCAGATAAATGGATGTCTACTCCATATGTGGTGATTGCAAGGGACCCAAAGTGTCACACCTACCGTATCAAGAGCACCGACAATGGGCATGAAAAGGTAGTGCACCGCAACCTCCTCCTGTGCGCAAACTTCTTACCACTTGAGTTGGAAGGTGAGGATGAACCATCGTTTGACGAGTCAACAGTCCAGAGCTGTGATGAGAGACAAAGCGAGGTGTCTGAGGTAGTGACAAGGGACGCCACAAGAGATCGGATAACTGATTGGGTCCTGGGCAGTCCGGTTCCCACCCCTCCTTCAGATTGTCCTGACGCTGACGATGGGTCTGATGATATTGAGTTGGAGGACAGTGCGAGCCAGAGGCCAATGAGTGTGGTGGGTGGGATGCCCAGTATCAACCCCCTTGCTGCAGCGAGCAGTGCCGTGTCGAGAATCAGGACGAGGGTGGGTAGGCTCGTGAAACCTGTTGATAGGTTAATACAGAATATGACACAGAAACGAATATATTCGGCCCCTTAATATTCCTCAAATTTTAGGTGTGAAGTAAATTCCCCTGTGAGTCGCAATGTATGCCAAAATATTCATGTTGAGTGGACATTACGGTGGTAGTGGTAGTTGTTACATTCCCTTGTGAGAGAAAAAAACGGTACATGTGATGTTACCTTAGTTCAGTGGTGTATGAGGTGGTGTATAAGGCACCCCTTTTCGCAGGTGTATTCATAAGGGTTGCGCACCCTTTGTGGATTACTTTCTCAGTTGAGTGAGTAGCTCTTTAGTTGCAGGGATTTGATATATGGGAGTACACTACCGGGTTGGGCAGAATTTTGATGAAGTTCAGGGGGGAGTATGTAGCCAAGTCTAATTTTCTTTATGTTGTTTTCTAAAATTGTTTTCCATTAAACCTTTTTTTTGTGTTATTGTGAACTTCCCAAAATTAATTTTTATATTTTTATATTTTTATTTTTTTTTTATTTTGCAAAAGTGGGAAAAAAGTTAGAATGCCCTGTGTTCCTTGGGGGTGCTGTTCCGGCGTTGCACCACCCGGTGGCACAGAGGCGTGCGTGCTCCGGGATGGTGAGTGGAATTACGTGTGCTCTCTCCTCTGTTTTGATTAATTATCCATTTTATTTTATTTGCAGCCATTGTGTATTCGTGTGTTCGGTGTTATGAAGTGTTTGTGGATTCACGGAATAACCCCTTGTCAGTTAAATGTTTGTAAATGTCTTTAATTGCTGTTTTAAGTTTTTTTGAGCAGAGTTCGTTAGCTTAGTGTGGTGCCGGTTGTAACCGCTTTTCTTTTTTTCCCCCGTTGAAGTGGAGAGAGTTTCACGATTCACTGTGTGTGACGCCGGCTGATGTATTTATTTATTTTTTCTCTTAAAGGTATGTAGATGGTTTAATTTGTTTATTATTTTGTCTTGTGGACTGTGTGGTGTGTGAAAGATCTGTTTTATTTTTTTATTTTTATTTCATGTATTTTTATTTAATTCTAAGTGTGAGTTCGTGATTAAGTGTGGCACAGAGGCGTGCGTGCTCCGGGATGTGGAGAGAGTTTCACGATTCACTGTGTGTGACGCCGGCTGATGTATTTATTTATTTTTTCTCTTAAAGAGTGTTCCGGGATCAATAAACTCCCAAACCTGACTGACTCCTGTGTGCATCTGACTTGAGGAGGAAAAGGAAAAAAAACACACAACGCAAAAAGACGACTGCTACACTAACGCTACTCAAACAGCTTAGATGAAAAAAAAAGGGAGTGTGATTTGGGTCTGTGGTACATTATGACAATCTTGGACTTGCAAGACTGAGGCGATGGTTCAATTCCCATCAATGTGTATTATATATGTGTTATTTAGCTCATCTATTCTACATTTTAAATAGATCACATTTGACATCTGACCCACTGAACACTTACTATTGAACATATTTTTAAACTATGGGCTATTTAGTCTTGTTTTAGGATATAATATAATTCATTGCACAAACTGTCAGGCTAAGTATAAGAACTATAGTCTACTACAATCAGTCGTGCCAAAAAAGAGACATTGTCTTTATTTTTCATTTTTATTTTATTGTGTCAGCATTGAACCATACAAGCATGTAGTGTTGTCCAACAAGAATGCATGGCGAATCAAATCCCAAACAACCTATGAAACAATGAACACGTTTCCATTGCCCTTCATTTTATTGAGCACTAGATGACCTCCTCGAGCACTGTGTCATTGAAGCCTCGAGTAATGAACCATTTTTTGAAACAAGTGTCGAAGCTTCAACAAAGCCTCGATCGGCCATCACTACCTACGGCTGCGTGCTCTAACACAATTTCAGAAGTGACTAACTGCAGAGTTGGGAGCGGAGGAGGGATGACCGTCAGGCTGGCTCGACTGCTCCTCCTTCTCAGCCGTGGCGCGTCCAATCAGCAGCCGACATCTAGGACCGCACCTGCAAGGCGTCATCCACTCTCTCTCTCACAGACACACAGACACACAGACACAAAGATAGAGGCACCTAGACCCACCCGTGGGTCATAACACTCCGTGTGGATCTTTTTACTCTGGCATTGAAAGGGGGTGCTAGCGCTATCCGTTTGCTAAGCTATGTACAGACAGCACCACCGCTTGCCGAACCACATAGTCACACTGTTTATATACAACAACTCGTCATCAATATCTCTAAAGTAGAAGTCAAGAACTTTTTTCAAAAACGATAACTAACTCAAACTTTTTTGTGTGTTTATAAAAACAAACTAAAACAAACTTAAATTGAAGTCATATTTCACTTCGTTTACGTCTGTCAAATGAATATTTGCCCAGGAAAATGTTTTCGTTTTACGCAGCAGCACCTAAATGCACCTCGCGTTCTGTGACGTCACCCCTCTTTCACAGCAGTATGTTGACGCGCGACTCGCGGCGGGAAAGTCCGATATGCCACAGTAGTGAACATGTTTATTGAGACTGGGAAGTAGACACGACAGTTTGACTCAGTTGACTCAAATATCCTGTGGCGATGAGAGTGGTTATGGCTATCTGATAAAGCAAGATTTAATATTGGGAATTTAACAAAATGAAAAGGAACCGACAACGCCACCCTGGGAATTTCACCCAGGGAGTTCTACTAAACACAAAAGTAATAATTAGGCACACAGGTAAGTTCTACGAGGAAGGAGTAGGAGACGTGGTTCAGAATGTTTAAAATATCAAACCAACTTTTATTCAACATTTAAAAATAAAAGGAACAAACAGACAAACACTTAAAACGGAGCTGCTGAGCTCCTTATTCTTGGTGTAGAAACTGAGGCTTACCGATGAGGGGGCCAAACGGGGGAGGAACCAAAGAAAACAAGGAACACCCCACTCACACGTGACACACCTGCAAAGAAAGTGAAGTGCAAAAAAAAAGAAGAAAACAACCACAATCCCGGGTCACAGCACGCGAAGGGGCCCACCACCCGGGACACCGCCACCACCAGCAGCTCTCAGCAACTACAAAAGAAAAGATAAACAGTTGGTTACTAAAAATTCCCTAAAATCTGTCAAATGTACTGAAATAGCAAGAAAAACAAACAAACAATGCAATTACACACACACACACACACACACACACACACACGTTCCCACCAACCACGCACACGCATACACGCACACACACCATTGTGGCTGGACCGGCGACTTCATAGTGTAACGTCTGCTGTCTGAGGGTCAGCAGTGGCGACGTAAGCAAACGAAGAAAAACACAACGAGAACGGAAAAACAACAAGTAAAACCAAGGCGGGACGGAAGCAACATGCACCGTCCACCGTCTGTACGGGGCGGCTAGCACAATCAAGTGCGGGCGAAGCAGCAGTGTTCCTGCACTTATCTTATAGGACCGAGTTTTGGGCCACAGGTCTTGATCACCAAGCGTCCTCCAGGTGAGGAGAACAACGAGGAGGCTCTGCGCAGCTTTGTGCTAGCAGGCGGCTGGAGTGTGCCGGTGAGGTGTTCAGGAAGCACTGTAAAAAGAACAGACAGGTGAGGTACTACGTACCTATGCTAATAAGCCATAATAATTTAAATGCTAAAATGTCCGCACCTGATCCTCTTAAAACTCGGGCACACAAATCGGATGTTCAGTGTCCCATTGACCACAATGGACCACTAAACGAAGCTTTTAAGAAAAATGCGAAATGAAGCCACTGAGAGCTAAAACAACATGCAAACAATGCCACAGTGCAGCTTTTCTCAAACGGGTCAATTTTGAAATCATTTTAATCAACTCTGTCTTCATTGATCAGAAGGTTTTTGCAGATTTGGAATTAAAAAAAATTTAACTGCAGGAATCATAAAATCGTCTCATCAGTGACGTTTATAGAGCCATTAAAAAATTAAATATGTGCTGAACAGACAAACGGAGGTGTAAGAGGCCTGTGTGACCAGCAGGGGGCAGCAGAGGACCGACAGCCGCAAGTTCCTCCTCAGAGAGGCCTGAGAAGGTTCTGCACCTTCAGCTCCTCCAGGAGGTCCTCAGCAAAGTGTCAGAGTTTGTTGGTTTTTTACCTCGGTCGGCAGAGTCACAGTATGAAACTTGTAGCCAGGGGGCGCTGCAGCTCACTCAACACCTACAAGGTTTGAAAAGGAAATTGAGTGGAATTCATCTGGAATGAAAAGAAAAGCACAACTACAGCAGAAAAACTGAACACAAAGACGCACAAAGTTTGAACTACACACTGATTTTCTTCTTCTGTTGATTCAAATGAATTTGACAGAAATAATATCTGAAAAAATAGAAACCAAATGTTAAATTTCGACATTTAAAAAATGGACAGATTCATTTACACCCAGTAAGATAAGAAGATATTTAGCTCTCAGCCAATTAGAGCTGCTGCTCCTGTGTGTGTGTGTGTGTGCGTGCGTGCGTGCGTGCGTGCGTGCGTGCGTGCGTGCGTGCGTGCGTGCGTGCGTGTGTGTGTGTGTGTGTGTGGATGTGGTGGAGATTTGCTCACTGGTTGTAGGAGAAAAGCTAATTGTTCATTGTAAATGTCTCTGGAACCCTACTCGGAAATCATTTTTCACATGGCAAGACAAGGCAAGGCATCCTCACAAGTTTCTGAGCGGACATCGCTGGAAAGTGGCAGGACAAGAGGTTCCTCTGCAAGAAATGTGAGAAGAGTTTGTGCTGAACATGGATGGCCTAAATGTGAAGGGGCTCCCCGATACACAGCTGGAGATCGAAGTGGCAAAAGCAATAACTGAGGTGTTGTAACAACTCCACTGGCAGATTAAACACGCTTCACAATGCTTCTGTGCTACGACTGAAAACCCTCCAGTGAACCAAAATTGATTAATTAATTCCAACATCCCCCCTTTTGACACATGGTCTAAACCGTGCGTCAATTTAGCGAAATGTGAAAATAAATGTTTTGGCAGACACGGGTTACCGTTTGGTCCCACCCAAATGTCAGTAACGTGGTCCCAGCATGCGCCGGCGGAGCGCCAAGCGGCCTTCTCCTTCGCTGTGGCGAGGGACTGCATTTCAGCCAGTGATGCATCAGCCTCCTCAAATGAGGCTGTCATCATCGGGGCTGATGAGGGTGCAGGCTGCCTTGCAGCAGAACATTTAC
Organism: Nelusetta ayraudi; assembly: GCF_046127955.1. Classification (NCBI taxonomy): domain Eukaryota; kingdom Metazoa; phylum Chordata; class Actinopteri; order Tetraodontiformes; family Monacanthidae; genus Nelusetta; species Nelusetta ayraudi. The sequence continues at coordinate 309,145 of NW_027466087.1, forward strand.
ACACTGCTATTTGGGAGGGCAAAAGTATGGCTCGCAAGAGGTCAGCAATAAGCACATGATTTAACACCGGCTTCCCGTCTGACTTGAGGAAGTCCCTGCATTTCCACAGTGCCCCAAAGTCATGAACGACACCAAACGCATAACGGGAGTCTGTGTAGATTGTGACAGACTTGCCCTCTGCAAATTTACACGCTTCAGTTAGCGCAACTAGCTCTGCCCCTTGTGCTGAGAGGTGACATGGAAGGGAGTCAGAGCAGATGACCTCCAAGTCGGAGACAACTGCGTCACCAACTCTGTTGGCGCCTTTGTCGTCCCGGAATGCTGAACCATCTGCGTAGAAAACAAAATCAGCATTAGCAAGGGGTTCGTCAGGTCAGGTCAGGTCGGGGGGAGAAAATTGTGTCTAGCTCTGCTATGCAGTCGTGTGTGGGTTGGGCACGTTCGGTGCCCTGGCGTGGACAGCAGCGTTAACTGCTCTCAAATGTTGAACAAACCTCCAGTCATCACGTTGAGGAGGAACTCTGGCCTTTTTTACAGGGAACATGGGCGTGCGCACTGGCGAGTCGGGGCATGGGACAATGACACCTGCTTCGAGAAGAGAATCAAAAACAGGAGTGATCCCTTCAACAGCTTCTGGCTTCAGAGGATATTGCGGCTGGTTGGGCCGAATATCACTTTTGGGTGTGATCTTCACCGGTTCGGCACCTTTGATCAGTCCCACATCGTATTTGTGAGCAGCCCACAGTGAGGAGGGAACCTCACTCAGTTCCTCGGGCAGCTGCGATGTGTCAGTGAAACATGCAAAACTCGTGTTGTGGCGCTCGCTGTCACGTGTCTCTGTCAGGTGCAGACAGCGAAGAGCCTGTGTTTCCAGTGGAAAATCAGTCTTACGCACATTCAGGGTGGGGGAGTAAAAATGTCCCCGCTCCTTTCGGTGCCAGTCGTTGGTCGACAGGCATTTCGTCAAAAACGGACCTAGGTCCTTCCACTCATCGCCTGGACTCTTGGAAAGTGAAATGTGTGGGGTAGACCCACGGACAGAAAAAAAAGAAATGCACTCTGCTCTGGTGTGAGTGAAACAGAGGCAACGCATCGTTGTGGGCCCCAAAACAACGTAGAAACAAAGAGGTCATCATTCACGCTTGGGAAAAAAAAAAACAACAACAACAAAAAAAAGAAAACTGACTCTCAAACACACTGTTTCTTTCACGAGTTGCACTGGCTGTGCAGTGCAAATTGGGAGCTTTCATGAAGTGAGCATCACCCGGCACCTTATCGTTAGCCGCCACTATCAATTCTTCTGGGGCCTCGAGGGGAAGCAACCACTGATAGACATGCAAGAGAGGCTTAGCAATTTGAGCCAAGGTCGAGGAAGATAACGACCTGGCAACAATCAACCCGTCGGGGGTGGAGATGAGATTCATGCCCATGGCTAGAAGCAAATCTCTTCCCAACAAATTCATCGGACACACTTCTGACAATACAAAGCTGTGTTTAATTTGGTTTTGTGATGTGCATGTCTCGTCGCCGTAGTCAATACAAGTAAGTGGAGTGGTGAGAGGCTCTCTCTTCTTCGTTCCAGCTGCCCCGACAGAATAAACATATCTCCCACTTTTTTTTTACACTGGGGAAGTTCTTCTGCACGAAGGAACGACAATGTTGCCCCGCTATCGGCTAGGAACGTGATATTTTTACCCATGATTCTAAAAGTGACCCGCGGCAGTTTCTCAAAAACAGCTTCTTTATACAACGTGTATGTGGGAGGAGGCGGCACGTGACGACGCTCTAAACCTGTCAATGGTGCTCAAAATTTGGTCACGTAAATCAACCTCGAACTCTGTGTCAGTGTCAATGCATGTCTCACCGTCAGGCTGAGAGCAATCAGTCGAACCTAAATCATTGTCAGAAGAAAAATCATCATCAACATGTAAATCAGTATACGTTTCCGAATAATCAACATCAGAATATGAATCAGTGTACGTGTCTGCAGGGGAAAGGGAAGTTAGAGGGGACAGCAAGCATTTCTTCATTGCAAGAAGCGTGTTGCATGTGTGTGTGTGCATCACTTCCCTGCGAAGACGCTGTAGGCCGGGGGTCCGTCTCGCCGGGTCCATGCCGTGTCCCGCACTCCACTCTCCCCCCTCAGCTGCTCTAAGTTGGATCCTCTTTTCCGGCCCTCGCGATCACTCTCTTGGCTGCGGTGGGCATGGTTCTGCCCGCAGTGTCTTCCTTTGTCAGGGCATTCTCTGGCCCAGTGACCCATTCGGCCGCAGATGTGGCACGCCCCCTTTTCGCCTCTGTCTCCGCTAGTCGCCCTTCGTCGGTTGTCGTTGTTCCTGTAGGGCCGTCTCGCCGTGTCACTGAGGTGCTTCATCATGGTGAGGGAGGCACGCTTTATCTTCTTGTCCTCTGCATCGCTGGCCTCCTGCAGAAGCCTCTCAGCGTGCACTGCATGACGTCGGACCTCTGTCAGCCGGGCATCTTCAATCCCCACGCAGCAGCTTCTGTTAACTGCTTTGGCGATCTGGGGGAGCAGCCCTTGTCTGAAAGCAGTGATGAGGCTGGCCGTTTGGTTGACGGCAGTCCTGATGAACGTGGCGATGCTGCGGCGTCGGTGCTGGAGTGCGCAGGGTTGTACGGTGGTAGCGTTGGATGAGGGCAGGTGGGAGGAGGGAAGACAGGCATGTCCAGGAGAGGGTCCCTCGGGCCTGTAAGAGAAGGATACAGACGATTTGGTGCATTTGAATGCTCGTGTGTGAGCGGCTCCTTTTCTCCCTCCTCTGGGGAGTGTGTGTGAGTGTGTGCACCCTCTGCCGTTATCTCTATCACCCCTGTGCTCCAGCGCCCAGCGCTGTTCACACGTTTGTTTTTGTTTTTTTTACTTGTTTCCTGTCCCTGACTTCTGCTTCAGTTTTCCAAAATGAAAAACACCTTTCATGATCTTTGATGATCTGAATTGCATATTTGTTTGTTTTTTTCTTTTTTGTAACCTTTCCCTCTGCTATCTTCAATTTATCCCGGAGGTTTCTCAATTCCTCCAAACTCAGTGATCCCCCTGCTGGGAAATCATACTTTTCAACCCAAATTCCCAACATGTCAAGACAATCTGGACCATATTTTTTCCTCATGTCGTCCACAATTGGTCCCCCCTGGGGAACATCAGCAGCCACTTTGCTCTGGTTCTTCCCCAGCACTGTCTAGCTAGACTTATTACTCTGACTTTTCACTAAGTTTTCACAAAATTCCAAGTCAGAAAATACACAGGCGTCCCCGTGCACCCCTTTTTCTTACTCTAGCAAAAAGGTGGAGAAAAAACTCACCCCTCTGGTAGTTTACCTACCAGAAGCTTCCGGCTCACTTGTGGAGCGGGAATTTCAGTGTTGATTCAGAATCAACACCGACCTGACAGGCACGGTTAACGTAAGCGCTCCGTCCTGCCCCGGGACCGTTCGTAGACGACAAGGAAAACAACCCACTGGTCACTGATATGTCTGAGACAAGAACAATTACTTCTCACCCGATCTCTGAATCAGCACTTCCCTTCCAGGTTCGCTTGGATAGACGTGAAGCCGATCAGATCCACTCTTAGACGCCGATCCTCTCATCTCCGAATGCTTGGTTCGAGGTAGAGGGGGAACGAGGAGTTTCCTCCGTTCCTGGTCCCGGGCCCTCAACGTCCCAGAGTTCCACTGACAGGTCTCCAGCAATCCTGTTCGTGACGCCAAATTGTTGTGGAAAAGAGCGAAGATGCCGATGCAGGAATACTGGGATAATAAGTAATTTAATGAACAAACAATAAAAAAAGGGATCGGAGCTCCGAGGCACAAAACACAGTAAAATGGGAGTGCGAGTGCAAGGTGGGAAGGAGGAAGAAGGTCTCTTATACACAGGACTGGGAGGGGATAAGATAAGGAAAGGACAGGGAGGAGAACAGAGAGAGACAAACCAACGACTATACGATAGTTGACCGATTTCACAGCTCATATCCTGTACAGGGAGAGGATGAGCACATCAGTGGCAGGCCATAAAACAAAGTGAAATACGATGCGTATATGTTAGCCTAGGATTCTAACAGTTTACACGTGCTACTAGTGATCATACAATATAAACCAAGATAAAGAATAACACAAGAATACTCTATCATGTTCGACCCATCTTAATAACCGAGATTTTTTTTCCAGGTGCGCTTTGCTCATCTCTTTGTACCAAATATTTAGGGGAGTTTTTATAACATCACATAGGTTATTAGAGTATATAGTCTTGAAAGCTTTGTCACCCAGCAGAGATTGAAGTGGGATATCTCATTGGTCAAATTCTAGCTCCTTCCATTTTGCATCGTAACCCGCCCTGCACCAGTAGACTATATACTGCAGTTGTGCTGCTTTATAGTAGTCCTCCAAGCATGGGAGTGACATCCCTCCCTGTTAAGTGTAATGTTTTGTAGCGTACCCTTGGTTTCTTGTTCTGCCATATGAATCTAGAAATGATCCGATTCCATTCACTGAATTTCTTATTGGGTATTTCTACAGGTAGCGATTGGAGTAGAAATAACAATTGTGGTAAAATAACCATTTTTTAAGTATCTATTCGGTTGTAAAAATCAAGTACTAGGGGGGTCCAACTGTCCAGATCATTTTTAATTTTGGTTGTGATGCTACCGTAGTTTACACTATATAAATCTTTGGGGGTCTTGGGAATATGAAGACCTAGGTATTTCAAAATTCTGGTTGTCCATTTAAATTCAAATGACTTACGTATGTTTTCTTGAGGTATGTAATTAAAAGTAAGAGTTTGAGTTTTCTCTATGTTCAATTTGTATCCCGAATATGAACCACATTGGTCGAAGTAGGGCATTAATTTAGGGAGACTGGTATCCGGGTCGGATAAAGTCACCAGGATGTCATCTGCATATAAACATGTCTTATATTCTTTCCCCTTGAATAGTATTCCCATGATTTCTGGGTCTTCCCTAATCTTTTGAACAAGTAGCTCTATAAATAGAGCAAACAAGATGGGGCTCAGTGGGCAGCCCTGTCAGCAACCCCTCTCCAAACGGATTGTACCTGAAAGACTGCCATTTATTCTGATCCGGGCCACAGGTGAATTTTAAACATTTTATAACTGTATTGTTAAAGCCAAAACGTTGCAGGACCAGGTATAAAAATTCCCATAGAACAGAGTCAAAAGCTTTTTCTGTGTCAAAGCTAATTGCTAAGGACATTGTGTTTCCTTTGCTCATTATATGGAACAGATGTATAGCTCGCCTAACATTGTCTTGTGTTTGTCTATTTTTAACAAAACCTGTCTGGTCCGTGTCAATTAGGTTAGGGATAATATTTTCTAGTGTGTTGACAATAATTGAAGTGAACATTTTATAATCAGTGTTTAAAACTGAGATAGGTCTGTATGAGCTGCAATCTGTCCTAGCTTTCCCTGGTTTCAGTATTACAGATAATATGGCCTGTTTCCAAGATGGTGGGGTCTCGCCACCTTTTAAGACATAGTTAAAACAATTTAATAAATAGCAGTGGGGTCACAGAGTCCCTAAAAGTCTTATACCATTCTGCTGGTAGTCCATCTCCCCCGGCTGCTTTGCTTGTTTTCAGTTTAGAAATTGCCTTGTCGACCTCTGCATTTGTAATCTCTGTAGTTAAGCACTTATTTTGTTCTGTGACAACAGATGGCAGGTCTAGGGATTTCAAAAAACTGATTGACTGTTACTGCTTCTGCTAATTCGGGTTGAGTGTATAAATTCCTGTAGTATGATTCAAAAGACTTATGTATTGCTTCTGGCTTATAACACATCTGGTTGGTGACCGGGTCCTTTACTTTATATATGGATCTTCCAGACTGTTGTTTTTTAAGTCTCCAGGCTAAGAGTTTTTTAGCACGGGGTCCATTTTCATAGTGGGTTTGTTTGATATACTTAAGTGTAAGTTCATCCTGGTCGTTCAGTTTCTTATTTAGTTCTGATTTTACTACGGTTATTTGTTCCAATAAGGTGGGGTCGTTAGTCTCTACATGCTTCTGTTCCAGTGAGTCTAATTTACTTGTCAAGTTGTTAAGGTGTTTAAGTTTTTCTTTTTTCCTTTGTGATGTCCAACTTGTAATCTTCCCACGCAATACTGCTTTTCGAGCATCCCATAAAATACTCTGTGACGTCACTGTGCTACCGTTAAGGTTTGTATATTCCTTCATTTCTTTCCTAATGTAATCTTCAAATCGGGTGTAATTTAATAGGGAGGTGTTGAGTCTCCAAATAGTGTTTTTGTGTGGGTGACCTACATTTATTTTCACATATACACCTGAGTGATCTGATATGTCGCTAACAGCAATTCTACAATCTAAAACCCTGTGTCTGTCTGTTCTGAACATAAAGAAATAATCGGTCGTCGAGTAAACTGAATGAGGGTGAGAGTAAAAAGTCAATTGTTTAGTGGATGGATGAAAATCCCTCCATACATCAAACATACCAATCCTTTTAATCATCTTCTTAATATTTAGTGACTCAGGATTTGTTTTCTTTGTCGGGTTTGATCAGTCTAGAGTGGGATGCAGCTGTACATTCCAAGGGGACTCGTGCCACGCAAAGCCTATTCCGACCTGGCGATCCTGTTTGAATCCATTAGCAACCAGCTACATTACCCTGGGCAGCTTCACGGGTACAGGTGGATGTATGCTAAATGCAGAGAAAATGGACTGCGTGTGAGAAAAGAGTCTGTGCGTTTGGTTTTGAAGGAGCTGGATCCAAGAGGAGTGTCATTAAGGCAAGCGGGGCGTCTCAGACGGAGGAATTACTTCTCAAACTTCTCAACTTCATCTGGCACCTGGACTCATATGATGAACTGAAGCCATATGCTATTTGTGTGAATGGATGTATTGATGGCTTTTCAAGAAAAATAATCTGGCTCAATGCTTGCACAACAAGTAGTGACCCAAAAGTAATTGGAGGGTGCTACATAGAAGCGGTACAGCGTTTTGGGGGGTGCCCTAGAGTTGTTCGAGGCGACCTTGGAACCGAAAATGGCCATTTTAGAGGCTTCCAGCGTTTCCTCGTCCCTGTTCAACCAGACGACACCCTCGATAGTTACTTGGAGGGGGCCAGAACCGCCAATCAAAGAATTGAATATTGGTGGGGTTTCCTGCGTGGCCAGTGCATGGAGTTCTGGTTAGCCTTGTTATCAGGCCTCAGAGACAACGGGCATTTTGATGGCGAGTTTCTGGACAAAAGTCTCCTGCAGTTTTGTTGTATGGGCCTCCATACAGGTGAGTTTATGAATAATGTTTTATTTTCATTTTGTGCGCATGTATATGTGAGTGAGAGAGAGGGGAGGGAGGACAGAAACGGGGAAGGGGGTGTTGGGAAGACAGACAGACAGAGATGGGAGGAAAGGAAAAAGAATGCTAAAGAGAAGGGGTAGAAAAGGGAAAGGAACAGAGATGGAAGGGGAGAGAGATGGAACAGAAGGGTAGAAACAGAGAGGAAAAGAGATGGGGAGAAAGAGGGGGGGGGAGGGAGGGATGAACAGAGACAGGGAGGGAGGGAGAGGGTGGGGTTGCTCATGTGTGAATGCTGTAATTTAGTGTTTTATTTCTGTTCTGCTGGCACAGCTCTTCCTAAATGTATACATTTTCTACAGGATGAGTTGGATGACACTGCACAGGTGTGGAATGCACACAACATCAGGCCATCAAGAAACCTGAACGTCCCCAGCGGTCGGCCTAATGTGACGCATGCTGTTCCTGAACTTGACCGAACAACAGATTTTCTCTCCCCTGTTGAAGATGAACACATTCAACTGTGCAAAAATGAATGTGTCTTTCAGCTGGCTGTACCATGTAATCCAGATATTTATGAACTCTGTATCATCTTTATGGCTAAGTCCCATCTTGCTCCACCAACAGATCCGTATCAGGCTGTGAACTTGTATTTGCACCTAAGAGAGGCCATCACTGCATCTCTCTAAACCACCCGACCCTCTCCACAGGATGGACACTTATTCCACTGCAGTGCGCCTCCCCCTGACCCTATCCAGAGAATGGACACTAAATTGTTGTGAACCTCCTGTTATTTTGTGTATTGTTAAATCTCTAGTGTTCCTTTTAAAAAACACAGGGATATTGGTTATTTACTGCACTCCTTTGTTTCTGTTATTACGCAATCCTTACGGTGATGCTATTTACTGAATTTACTTTTTGACCTGAAGGTCGTGTGTGCAAAGAGCTGTTAAATAAAAGTAGCCATGTGAAAGAACTTAACTATGTTCAGAACAAAGTTGTTGAAACATTGAGAAACACAGAAGCACAAGGTTACTTTAAGATTTACTTTAATTATTCTTCACTTCCATGAATTAATGAACATTAACGTGACTCTTTAAAGTCAACAATTCCTGAAAAATTAAACCGGTGTTGGACAACTCGTTCTGAATGCTTGGTTAGAGTAAACAGATGGACCTGTAAGCAGTCATTTTCAAAACAACATTTTCACTTTCAACAACAACAAAAAAAACACCCTCATAAAACTCTGCTGAAGCATTTACTATTCTGTAACACAGGTGTAACTATGGAAGCAGATAGTTACCATAATCCAAATAAAAATGCAATAGCAGAAATGCTTTTAAATTTTAAGAACGAAGCTGCATTATTGGACTCATAATTAAAATGGTTAATAAGTCATTCAATCTGCATTTTCATTTTCTTCTTCAAGACTGCTCATTCTTGTACTTAATTCAAATGAAAAAGGAAAACACATTTGAGATTTAATTTTCAAAACATGCACCAGCAAAGAGTTACCAAAATTCAATATGAAATGTAAAATTCAAAAATGAAAAAGCAATAGCAGAATGCTTTTTCATTTTAAGAACAAAACTGCATTAGTTGACTCATAATTAAAATCATTAATAAATATTGCTATATGCATTTTCATTTTCTTATTCGTGTCGCACCTTTTATGACACAATCAAAAAGAAAACTGAGAGCATTGCTTTTTAATTTTCGTGGTCCTGCCCTGCACAAGAGTTACCACAACTCGAAAACGAAATCGCAATCTCAAAGTAAGCGCGCGGCGCAGGAAAGTGACGTCAGCAGCTCGCGACAGAAAGCACAACAATATATTGCAATATTGATTTTTTTTTTCACCCACCCCTAGTTGATAAGTGTATGAATAATTGTGTGAATGTTACCGTGGCAGCTGGGGAAACCCTGCTAGATGAATCCACGACGGTCTCCATGTGGTCCAGCAGCACAGCCTCACTGAACCACACAGGATTGGACGGGATGTCTGTGTGAAATGCAGTCTCAACAGCTGTTGGTACTGTCTATAAAAAAAAGAGGAGAGGAAATCAGAGTCAACTTAGGATAAGTGTTCATTTTTAAAATAAAAAGTTGCACTGTTTGACAAATACACGATTGGGGGGGGGAAAAAAGAGGGATGAACAGGTTACCTCAACCTCCTGTCCAACAAGAGTCCATTCAGGAGCAGGTCCATACACTGGCATGTAGACAGGACCTGTCACAACCACTCTGGGAGACACCCTGGGCGATGATTGGTTGTGGCACAACACCCCTGGCCTAGGTGAAGGGGGTGCGAGCTGATGGAGCATGCAGCATGCAGACGCTCCACCAAAATCAGTCCTGAGGTGCACCTGAACAGAAAACAACATGTTAACACATATTTGTCAAATCAAATGAAGAGCAAGTAAGGCTGAAGAAGGCAAAACTTATACCATCATAACACCACCATGTACAGCTGACGAAGGGGGAGGTGATCGGCCATATACACAAATGTTAAACCTGGAAGAAGTGTCACATAATCAATTATGTAATCACACAATTCTAAGAAATATCTGTTAGCACAGTGTCACTGAAGAGAAAAAAATACAACAAAAATATGTATTTTACACACCCATGCGTGCAGCAACACGATGATATACTTGACGTAGCGCTGTTTGTAGTTCTGGCTTGACAGTCAGGCGAGGTGGAAAGTCAAGCACAAACACCTACAAAATAGTTGTATAAAAAACAAAAAAAACAAACAAACATAAAAATGCAAAATAAATTCATGAATATTCTTGTTATTGAACTATGGATCATGGAATTACTTGATATTGATAAAACAAAGTGGCGATGACATTCATGTGTTGAAATTTGTTTGTCACAGCAGATAAACAAACCTTGGGCCAGCGGTCCAACGCAGTTGCCAGTAGCGCAGCAAAATCCTGGGCGGAGTCTGTTACAAGCTTACAACCTTCTTGTCTGGTTGCTGGGCCTTAAGAACGAACTTGCACTGTTTTGTCAGTCAGGAGCAAAACGGGCCATCTTCGCACCCAGGTCGCTGACCAGTACCGCGCCCTGTGTAAATTGACAAAAAAGAAAAATCTAAATATGTTTTTGTAAGATTTATTTGGAATACAACATAACAACACAGGCAGAACATGAAATCATGAACGTGGAAGTACTCACGACGTTCAAAGTCCTTCCGAGGTGGAAAAGGTGTCCAATCCCGTTTTTGCTCCAGGCGTCGTTTCATGGCCAGAGAGCGACGGAATGCCTTGGTGTTCGGCATCTGAACAATGAAATGAAAGATTGTGTCATTTTCAATGAAGGACAATGATAACACAAGTTTACAGAAAAAAGTGATGTTTTCTCACACACGACATCAAAACACAGAAAGGTTTCTGTACCTTTGCAGCTGGAGACAATGAGCTTAAATCAATAAAGCAAAAGAAAATGTGTATGTGTACTCTTGGACCCTAACCCTAATGCCATACAAGTCTATGGGGTGAAATTTCAACTTTGTCCTACAGATATGGGGCCACTTGCTTTTTCATCAGGAGCCCCCAAGAAGCACCCACGCCAAATTTGGGGCTTCTAGTACTTGAGGAACCCCGAAACCCTAACCCTAATTTCAGCTAACCCTAACCCTAGTTTCAGCCTTATTGTTAACCCTAATTCAATGCAAATCTATGGGGTGAATTTTCAACTTTGTCCTAGAGACATGGGGCCACTTGCTTTTTCATCAGGAGCCCCCAAGAAGCGCCCACGCCAAATTTGGGGCTTCTAGTACTTGAGGAACCCCGAAACCCTAACCCTAATTTCAGCTAACCCTAACCCTAACCCTAACCCTAGTTTCAGCCTTATTGTTAACCCTAATTCAATGCAAGTCTATGGGGTGAATTTTCAACTTTGTCGTAGAGACATGGGGCCACTTGCTTTTTCATCAGGAGCCCCCAAGAAGCGCCCACGCTAGATTTGGGGCTTCTAGCCAATGAGGAAAAATTTGGAGCAGACACGAAATGGTTACAGCTGAGAAGGCACTTAAGATCCTCAAAGGACTGTTGCCACTCACTAGACCAAACAAATGGTTTCAATGGACTGGTTAATTCTTCTCTCGTGGCCGGCAGCTCCACTGCCTTGGTGCGGGAGATGCCCACTCAGGGGCGCCGCCAGGAATTTTGGGCCCCCTTCAAAAAAACAAAAACAAATGGGCCTCCTTTGCGCAAGGCTTGTCAAAAGCTTCACATCACTCAAAAAATACAGTATAGTTCAATAATAGTGCTTGAGTCCATCTTGACAGTGTCAATGTATTTTTATTGTGAATTCTCCACAAGCGATACAAACCTGGTGAGTTTAAGACTTAGTGACTCTACGTACATGAATGTATGGGGTACCCCGTCCTTACCTTGTTCCAACCTTCCCTCCACAAACCTGGCTGTCCAGTGCAGAAGTCAAAGTGAGAGAGAGAACAAAGAAGGAGGAGGGCCTGTGACGCCGCTGCTGATTGGCTCGTTGGTCGGTTGAATGAGCCAATTCTAGAGCTCCCCTCGGTGTCCACACACTGCAAAATATATCTAAGAAATAAACACTTAAATTGAGAAAGAACAGGCTAGAAACAAGTCAAATTATCTGCCAATGCAGTAAGATATTTAGACTTGGTAAGATTTCTTAAAATAAGACGATATATCTAGGCATTTGAAGAATGGAAAAACTCTTGAAATAAACAGTAAAGCACTCATTCCAAGGACTGTACTAAGTCAAATAAACTTGATACTAGCTTCTCAATTCTTTTTTCACGTTTGCTTCTTTCTTAATTTGAATGAAAAGATCTTAAAACCAGACCTACTAACAGTGCAATTCTTCTTAATTTAAGTGTTCACAATATTAGCTTTTTTTTTTCTCAAAATGAGACAAAGCATCCACCCCCCCACGCCCATTCCCCCCCCCCAAAAAAAAATAATTCAGCAAACAGAATTAATATTGTCAACAACTATTTATTCACTTAAATTGCTGACAGTGCCTTCACTGCCTTGTAATAAAAATGTCACTAAGGCATTGCATCTTAAAACAACCTCAAGCAATCATTTCTAGAACGCAAGTAACAATTGTTACAATATTCACCGTCATCATTATTGAATATTGATTCAGATTCCCTGACACTCAGTTACACAAAAAAAAAAAAAAAACAGTATGGGGACAGCATATAGTGTTGTGTTCCTATCACCACTGATAACATGTTTGTTCGAACAGACTCCCACCCACCCTCAAGTTACAACTACCAGGGGAGTGTATCACTACCTATGCCTAGTACACAGCTCTACTCCCCAATAAAATCTTTCCATTCTGCCATGGTCTTTTTTGTATGAGGCTGTGGTGTCTCACTCATGGATAGTGTCCTGTAGCACTTCTGTCTGAATGACAGAGAGAAGGGTTGCCACACACTTTTGGATATGTGAGGTGCAGGGCGTAGTAGTAACCCATCAGATGAAGCAGACCGTCACTCAAGTCTTCCTTGGCAAGCGTGGTGGCGGGAGTGGCTCCAAGACAGATGAGACAGCGGGTCCCATCAAACAGCAACACAGGGCTGCAGAAAGATCTCTTCTGCGAGTACATTGTGGGATCTTCTGTTGGCTAAAGAAAAAGAAGAAGGAAACGCCACATCCATGCATGGAACTATGAAGTGTTGAATGTGAGAAAATGCGAACAAACTTTCACCTGAATGACATGAAGCAGTGCCTCACTGGCATGTCCCAGCTTCTTCGGTGGTGGACTTGGTGAAGGAAAGAGTGTGGGGAGTGCCCTGAGCAGCGCGATGGAATATTCCACTAGAATAGAAGAAATCAACTTTGAGTTCAAAGTTAGTCTTCCTAAAAATGAGTCTTATTAGGTTTGTGTTGATCACAAAAAAATCTTATTTTTTCAGCATGAAGAGTATTACCATTCTGCGTCTATTCATTCAGCGCAACATAAACCATCCTATGTCCAAGGAAACAGCTACACAGTGAATTAGAGACACAGCAAAATGACTCACCTACATCCAGCGTTATGCGTGGCTTCATCACTTCATTTTTTTCCCAAGCACCATAAAATTACACATTGGTGCAGAAGTCTTCCCATCTCTTTTTTTAGTTCATCAATGAATTTTCTGTTGCCCTTATCCAGAATGCGCCGCAGCTCATTCATCGCCTATAATGCAAGTCAATGTTAAAATCTGCAAAAATGCTTGCTTTTCATCATAAACCAAAACAAGTTAATCACTTACATGATAAAGATCCTTGACACATGGATATGCATCCAGGATCTTTGTTGGCCTTGTCCTGTTCTTTCAGAACATCACTATCAATGAAGGATCTTCTTGCTTGAAACTGCAGGTCAAGAATTTGGGAGACAGCATCTTGGTTGGGTTTTGGTTTCTTGTACAGCTCCTGCAGGGTCTGATAATGTCTGGCCTCTGCTGTCAGACCATCTTTGGCTGATGAAATGGAGGAGACAAATCAGTAAATCAGTCAAATAGATGAAATTGTTTGGAGCATCAAAATATATCAAATGACAATTCAAATGTAAAAATGCCTGTGATATATCATGATATCCAAAACTACCATAACATTGCCTAGCTTTCATACATTATCATTATTATTAAAATGGACATGTTTCTACTTACGTGAAGTGTTGTTGATCCACCAATTGAGTCTGCATCATGATCTTCTTCTTGGTCACTTGCTGAGAAGTCAATGTGATGCCTTTTCTTCTTGTGGCCCCTCTCTGGTGAATCTCTTGTGAAGATTCTTGTAAGTGCTCGCCTGTGGTAAATAAAATTTCACTCATTGAAAGAACAAATAAAGATGGAAAGTGAACATGCACAGATTAAAAAAAGTATCAGACAAAAATAACCACACGCTTCAAAATCTAAGTGCGCAAAATAATATAATCACTTACATGTTTCATTGTTTTGTCTTAATCCTTCAGCATGGGATAATAATACACTAGTCTTTGAGACATTGCAGTGACTTCATGCTTAGAAGGGTACCAGACCCCCTCTCCTTGCTGACTGGCTCTCAAGATAGAAATCATGCTGGTGACAGTGTTTCTCACCAGCCTGCGTCTCAGCTCTTTGAACATGACACATTTCCCCTCACTGGCAGGGCGGGCCATCTGGAAGTAGTGCTTACGAGCTTGCTCCAACTCACTGTCTGTATAGAGGGTGGGCAAACTTTTTTTAGCAACGGGCCACATGACAGACCTGCATCGAGTCGGCGGGCCACGGAAGGGGGGGTTGTAGGTAGGTACAGATTTAGTCCGGGTGCAGAATCGTTCTGGGCGTAGTGACTGCCCGATACGGCAACTCCATTGGGACATACCTCTACATCGCGGTCGAACGTGATATATGGATAGATCACGGTCAAAACGCTATTTCGCGGGTGATAGATAGATAGATATATAGATAGATAGATAGATAGTGTGTGTTGAATACATACATTCGTATATATGTATATATATATATATATATACGTATATATACGTATATATATATATATATATATATATATACGTATATATATATACGTGAGACAAAGCATCCACCCCCCCACGCCCATTCCCCCCCATATATATATATATATATATATATATATATATATATATATATATATGTATATATATATATATATATATATATATATATATATATACGTGTACGTATATATATATATATACGTATATATATATATATATGTACGTATATATATATATACGTATATATATACACGTATATATATATATATATATATATATATATACACGTATATATATATATATATATATATATATATATATATATACACGTATATATATATATATATATATATATATATATATACACGTATATATATATATATATATATATATATATATATATATATATATATATATATACACGTATATATATATATATATATATATACACACATATATATATATATACATATATATATATATATATATATATATATATATATATATATATATATATGGGGGGGAATGGGCGTGGGGGGGTGGATGCTTTGTCTCATTTTGAGAAAAAAAAGCTAATATTGTGAACACTTAAATTAAGAAGAATTGCACTGTTAGTAGGTCTGGTTTTAAGATCTTTTCATTCAAATTACGAAAGAAGCAAACGTGAAAAAAGAATTGAGAAGCTAGTATCAAGTTTATTTGACTTAGTACAGTCCTTGGAATGAGTGCTTTACTGTTTATTTCAAGAGTTTTTCCATTCTTCAAATGCCTAGATATATCGTCTTATTTTAAGAAATCTTACTGCATTGGCAGATAATTTGACTTGTTTCTAGCCTGTTCTTTCTCAACGTACCATCCTTCTCCAACGTTGGACTCATTTAGAACGACTAAAATCCTCATTGCAGGTTCAAGTGTCATTTCTAAGTTAGGTTAGATTTTTGACTGCCTTCACGCGGGCCGGACAGAGACACGCCGTAGTTTGGCCATGCCTGATCTACAGGAAACACATCTCTCTCAGCAAGAGCTAAATCAACATGATTTAAAAGCTAAACTCGACACAACTAATGGCAACAGAAGTAAGACCCGCCTGTCGAAACTTGTCAACGTCTCTCTAGCCGAACTCGGGACGTTTGATGTTTGGAGGGACCTCCACCCGTTACAGAGAACTATTTATTTTATTAACATTACAGACAGATACAGAATAGAGGAATGTAAAATAGGAACGACTGACTTGTACTGACACAGTATTAATTACCTTATTATTTGTCTAAATAAGAGGAAGAAAAACACACTTTGGAGATTAAATGTGGGTATGCTAAATAATCCAAAAACACTGGAGGAGGTTAAGAAAGAGATTAAATGCTCTATGGAGGAGAACATAGATAGTCCAGTAGACACTACCATACTGTGGGACACAATTAAAGCTGTGATGAGAGGGAGGTTAATAGCGAGGGCAGCCTATCAAAAAAAGACTAGATGTGGCGAGGGGGAGGGTCTGGCGGAGGTGGAGACAATTCAGATGGTGGGTATAAAGGAAAATTGGGGGGACAATGCCACCTGGGGAGTTGCAGGAAGAGCTTAATCGGACTAAGCAATAATTTGGTTTTCTCATCCAATCGGAGTTCACACCTTGTCCCCCTATACATGCAGCTGAGAAATTTGAATTACTGACGGGAACGTGTCCTCCTCCCAACAGTAGGGGGTGGAGTGAGCCTTTTCAGCTGGTCAGCTGCTTTCGGTTGACATATTACATCATTACAATATAGAATGACAGTTCATAATGTACGTGTTACTTACTTTGCAGATAAGCTGTACCCTATTTCTTGTCTCATGGTTATCTTAAAAGATAACCATGAGACAAGAACATTGTTTGCTGTTGGAGGGCTACAACAACACAATGTCTTCGATGCTACGCTTTGTGCCGTCGCTACGGACCCCAAACTCTCGTTCTTATTGGATGCGGGTTCGGAGCAGACTGGTGGGAGAGTTTGTGTACAGGTTTTGCAAAGGAACGGTGTCTTCAGTTATACACACGCTCATTAAAGTGCCGACCGTAGAGGAAGCTTGTGCCACTGCACGCCGTTTCCAGCAGAATAACAGCGAAATTATCGAAATAAAAACAAATCAGAAAAACATCTCTTTGCTGTGCTTTTATTTACAAAGTTGAAATTCTTCTAACTTACAAAAAATGTGAACGAAAAGGTAGAAATATAAATACGAAGGAATACGTATTTGTTCAGGGCTGCGCAAAGCCGTAGCCCTGCATTTGCTGCGCTACCCTTTTAAAAAAGGTCTCTGTTGTGTGTTATTTTAATATGTCCATCTCTTTTAGGAGAGAAAGCATCGCCCCGGTCTCATCCTCTCTCCAAATGTCAACATTCTTATTCGCGTTTGCTGGTTGTTTCTCGCCGTCTGTTTTGTTAGACGACGTAGTTGTGCGGTGGCGCGTGCGCACTTGCGTTGTCCAGTTAATAGTCCGACTAAGGCGTATACATGGCCGAGAAATTAGAATTCCAATCGCATTATCTGGGTGTTTCAATCGGAGTTCTCCGATTCCAATCGGAGTTCTCAAACTCCGATCATAATCGGACTAAGGCAGTAATTCAAATTTCTCTAGTACCATGTAAACGCACTGAGGGACGCAAAGATTGCACTCCGGCGCAGGTGTGATTGATGACGTGAAGGTGGGGGCAAACCCACCTGCCACATAGTTAATTAATTCAATTAATTCATTAAAGTGCTTTTTGAACCTTTGGCCGCTCCGTAGATTGTGGAAACGGGAAATGAATTGACTCACAGCACACAGTCACACGCTTGCAGCCGGCTTGTAAGCACAACAAAAAAAAGAAAAAGACACTGAGCGTAGATGAGCACTAGAAAGGACTAACATGGATAAGGCGTCAATTGTAAATGGAAAGTTCCACTTCAAAACCCTGCCAGATGGCAGTCTTGACAGGACAAAAGTGATATGCATTTACTGTAAAGCTGTATTTAGTTTCCACCGGAGTACGAGCAGTCTTACGTTTCACTTGTCTGCGAAGCATACAGCTGATGCGGAGAGCCCTCCGCCCCCTTCTGAGGTAAAGCAAACCACGTTGGATGGTGTGGCACGGAGACCACTGGCCGCGTCCACCACACGCCAACTTTCAACAGCGGGGGCTAAATGGGTGTGGCTACGGCTTGCAGGCCAATTAATGTGGTGGAGGACGAGGGTCTGCGCAATATCATATATATTATACTGACTATGGATGAATATGACACTGACTGGATGATTATGGCACTGACTGTGGATTACTATGGATGCTGAACAGCTGTTATAGGCTATACTGCCTAACTGCACAAGATCAGTTGAGTCCTGTACTGTATTGCACTGCCCCCTGTTTAATGCACACTTTATTTATTGTTTTGATTTAATTTAATTTATTTTGTGCATCACAGTTTGATGCAATGCATAAGTGTCATCCTTTTGTCTTAATGGCTGCTGAAAAAAGGGGATGAATAGTTCAAGTTCGAGTTGAAAAGTAAAATAGAGAAATTTTGGTAGTACTAGTAATCATTACTATGTAATGTTACAGTTATGCCCATCTGTTATCTTTGTTGGGCTTGACTTTATGATTATTTTTTTTTTACCCTGTGCATCTTTTGTTTTGTTAGTAGTACTTGTCATTGCTCCAACACGAATAAACATGCTGCATCCCACTAGATGGCGCATTTGCCTTATTTACAAGCACCACGGTCATCAGAGCTGATTGCTGCCACTCTCAGCAGCGTGCGTCTACTAAGGTCTACTAAGATTCCACTGTAGATTACAAACGTAGCGCTGTTTGTAGTTCTGGCTTGACAGTCAGGCGAGGTGGAAAGTCAAGCACAAACACCTACAAAATAGTTGTATATATAAAAAAAAAAAAACAAACAAACATAAAAATGCAAAATAAATTCATGAATATTCTTGTTATTGAACTATGGATCATGGAATTACTTGATATTGATAAAACAAAGTGGTGATGACATTCATGTGTTCAAATTTGTTTGTCACAGCAGATAAACAAACCTTGGGCCAGCGGTCCAACACAGTTGCCAGTAGCGCAGCAAAATCCTGGGCGGAGTCTGTTACAAGCCCGTGTTCAAGGTTGTTGCCCGGGGCGAGAACACAAAACCATCCACAAGTGGACAGAGATGTGAGTCTCCCACCACCAGAACAAAAACATAAAGAAACTCGTGGCTTGACAAAATCACGACCCATACCTTCTTGTCTGGTTGCTGGGCCTTAAGAACGAACTTGCACTGTTTTGTCAGTCAGGAGCAAAACGGGCCATCTTCGCACCCAGGTCGCTGACCAGTACCGCGCCCTGTGTAAATTGACAAAAAAGAAAAATCTAAATATGTTTTTGTAAGATTTTTTTGGAATACAACATAACAACACAGGCAGAACATGAAATCATGAACGTGGAAGTACTCACGACGTTCAAAGTCCTTCCGAGGTGGAAAAGGTGTCCAATCCCGTTTTTGCTCCAGGCGTCGTTTCATGGCCAGAGAGCGACGGAATGCCTTGGTGTTCGGCATCTGAACAATGAAATGAAAGATTGTGTCATTTTCAATGAAGGACAATGATAACACAAGTTTACAGAAAAAAGTGATGTTTTCTCACACACGACATCAAAACACAGAAAGGTTTCTGTACCTTTGCAGCTGGAGACGATGAGCTTAAATCAATAAAGCAAAAGAAAATGTGTATGTGTACTCTTGGACCCTAACCCTAATGCCATACAAGTCTATGGGGTGAAATTTCAACTTTGTCCTACAGATATGGGGCCACTTGCTTTTTCATCAGGAGCCCCCAAGAAGCGCCCACGCCAAATTTGGGGCTTCTAGTACTTGAGGAACCCCGAAACCCTAACCCTAATTTCAGCTAAGCCTAACCCTAACCCTAGTTTCAGCCTTATTGTTAACCCTAATTCAATGCAAGTCTATGGGGTGAATTTTCAACTTTGTCCTAGAGACATGGGGCCACTTGCTTTTTCATCAGGAGCCCCCAAGAAGCGCCCACGCCAAATTTGGGGCTTCTAGTACTTGAGGAACCTGAAACCCTAACCCTAATTTCAGCTAACCCTAACCCTAACCCTAACCCTAGTTTCAGCCTTATTGTTAACCCTAATTCAATGCAAGTCTATGGGGTGAATTTTCAACTTTGTCGTAGAGACATGGGGACACTTGCTTTTTCATCAGGAGCCCCCAAGAAGTGCCCACGCTAGATTTGGGGCTTCTAGCCAATGAGGAAAAATTTGGAGCAGACAGGACAGGGTTACAGCTAAGAAGGCACTTAAGATCCTCAAAGGACTGTTGCCACTCACTAGACCAAACAAATGGTTTCAATGGACTGGTTAATTCTTCTCTCGTGGCCGGCAGCTCCACTGCCTTAGTGCTGGAGATGAACGCTCAGGGGTGCCGCCAGGAATTTTGGGCCCCCTTCAAAAAAACAAAAACAAATGGGCCTCCTTTGCGCAGCGCTTGTCAAAAGCTTCACATCACTCAAAAAATACAGTATAGTTCAATAATAGTGCTTGAGTCCATCTTTGACAGTGTCAATGTATTTTTATTGTGAATTCTCCTAAAAAGCAAACTCTTAACATTGATGAATGATTCATGAAAAAAACACTTGATGTTTCTCGGACAAAGTTGAGCTTTGACCTTCATAGACTTGCACTGCATTAGGGTTTAGCGATAAGGCTGGAATTAGAGTGAGGGTTTCGGGGTTCCTCACGGGCTAGAAGCCCCAAATTTGGCATGGGTGTGTCCAGGAGGATCCTGATGAACCTGAAAGTGGCCCCATGTCCCTATGACAAAGTTGACCTTTGACCCTCATAGACTTGTATGGCATTAGGGTTATTGATAAGCGATACAAACCTGGTGAGTTTAAGACTTAGTGACTCTACGTACATGAATGTATGGGGTACCCCGTCCTTACTTTGTTCCAACCTTCCCTCCACAAACCTGGCTGTCCAGTGCAGAAGTCAAAGTGAGAGAGAGAACAAAGAAGGAGGAGGGCCTGTGACGCCGCTGCTGATTGGCTCGTTGGTCGGTTGAATGAGCCAATTCTAGAGCTCCCCTCGGTGTCCACACACTGCAAAATATATCTAAGAAATAAACACTTAAATTGAGAAAGAACAGGCTAGAAACAAGTCAAATTATCTGCCAATGCAGTAAGATATTTAGACTTGGTAAGATTTCTTAAAATAAGACGATATATCTAGGCATTTGAAGAATGGAAAAACTCTTGAAATAAACAGTAAAGCACTCATTCCAAGGACTGTACTAAGTCAAATAAACTTGATACTAGCTTCTCAATTCTTTTTTCACGTTTGCTTCTTTCTTAATTTGAATGAAAAGATCTTAAAACCAGACCTACTAACAGTGCAATTCTTCTTAATTTAAGTGTTCACAATATTAGCTTTTTTTTCTCAAAATGAGACAAAGCATCCACCCCCCCTACGCCCATTCCCCCCCCCCAAAAAAGATAATTCAGCAAACAGAATTAATATTGTCAACAACTATTTATTCACTTAAATTGCTGACAGTGCCTTCACTGCCTTGTAATAAAAACGTCACTAAGGCATTGCATCTTAAAACAATCTCAAGCAATCATTTCTAGAACGCAAGTAATGTTGTGTTGTTACAATATTCACCGTCATCATTATTGAATATTGATTCAGATTCCCTGACACAAAAAAAACAAAAACAGTATGGGGACAGCATATAGTGTTGTGTTCCTATCACCACTGATAACATGTTTGTTCCAACAGACTCCCACCCACCCTCAAGTTACAACTACCAGGGGAGTGTATCACTACCTATGCCTAGTACACAGCTCTACTCCCCAATAAAATCTTTCCATTCTGCCATGGTCTTTTTTGTATGAGGCTGTGGTGTCTCACTCATGGATAGTGTCCTGTAGCACTTCTGTCTGAATGACAGAGAGAAGGGTTGGCACACACTTTTGGATATGTGAGGTGCAGGGCATAGTAGTAATCCATCAGATGAAGCAGACCGTCACTCAAGTCTTCCTTGGCAAGCGTGGTGGCGGGAGTGGCTCCAAGACAGATGAGACAGCGGGTCCCATCAAACAGCAACACAGGACTGCAGAAAGACCTCTTCTGCAAGTACATTGTGGGATCTTCTGTTGGCTAAAGAAAAAGAAGAAGGAAACGCCACATCCATGCATGGAACTATGAAGTGTTGAATGTGAGAAAATGCAAACAAACTTTCACCTGAATGACATGAAGCAGTGCCTCACTGGCATGTCCCACTCACCTACATCCAGCGTTATGCGTGGCTTCATCACTTCATTTTTTTTCCAAACACCATAAAATTACACATTGGTGCAGAAGTCTTCCCATCTCTTTTTTTAGTTCATCAATGAATTTTCTGTTGCCCTTATCCAGAATGCGCCGCAGCTCATTCATCGCCTATAATGCAAGTCAGTGTTAAAATCTGCAAAAATGCTTGCTTTTCATCAGAAACCAAAACAAGTTAATCACTTACACGATAAAGATCCTTGACACATGGATATGCATCCAGGATCTTTGTTGGCCTTGTCCTGTTCTTTCAGAACATCACTATCGATGAAGGATCTTCTTGCTTGAAACTGCAGGTCAAGAATTTGGGAGACAGCATCTTGGTTGGGTTTTGGTTTCTTGTACAGCTCCTGCAGGGTCTGATAATGTCTGGCCTGTGCTGTCAGACCATCTTTGGCTGATGAAATGGAGGAGACAAATCAGTAAATCAGTCAAATGGATGAAATTGTTTGGAGCATCAAAATATATCAAATGACAATTCAAATGTAAAAATGCCTGTGATATATCATGATATCCAAAACTATCAAAACATTGCCTAGCTTTCATACATTATCATTATTATTAAAATGGACATGTTTCTACTTATGTGAAGTGTGGCCATTATCAGAACTGCGCCCTGGTGTGTGACACAAAATAATTGTTGATCCACCAATTGAGTCTGCATCATGATCTTCTTCTTGGTCATTTGCTGACAAGTCAATGCGATGCCTTTTCTTCTTGTGGCCCCTCTCTGGTGAATCTCTTGTGAAGATTCTTGTAAGTGCTCGCCTGTGGTAAATAAAATTTCACTCATTGAAAGAACAAATAAAGATGGAAAGTGAACATGCACAGATAAAAAAAAGTATCAGACAAAAATAACCACACGCTTCAAAATCTAAGTGCGCAAAATAATATAATCACTTACATGTTTCATTGTTTTGTCTTAATCCTTCAGCATGGGATAATACTCCACTAGTCTTTGAGACATTGCAGTGACTTCATGCTTAGAAGGGTACCGGACCCCCTCTCCTTGCTGACTGGCTCTCAAGATAGAAATCATGCTGGTGACAGTGTTTCTCACCAGCCTGCGTCTCAGCTCTTTGAACATGATACATTTCCCCTCACTGGCAGTGCGGGCCATCTGGAAGTAGTGCTTACGAGCTTGTGAAGAGAGAGAGAGAGAGAGAGAGAGAGAGAGAGAGAGAATTTCGTGTATACAATATAATACAAAGTACTGTAAATACGGCAGGGATTGACAGAAAAAAAAAGATAACCTTAATCAACCGATGTAGTTTGTCCTAATAGAGTTGCCGTATGTGACGTTGTTGGCATTCGCCCACTGGACAGAGGCGACTGCCAATTACGTCACATACGGCAACTCTATAAACGTACCGCGATCTATCCATATATCACGTTCAAACGCGATGTAGAGGTATGTCCCAATGGAGTTGCCGTATCGGCAGTCACTTCTGCCCGGAACGATTCTGCACCCGGACTAATTCTGTACCTACACCTCGTTGACGGGGGGGAAGCACGCTATCGCTATCGCGCTACACTAACTCGGCAAAGTTACGTGCCAACAAAGTTTCGTTGGGGGGTGCGGTGTTGGGGGGTTATGACTGGCTTCACGCGGGCCGGACAGAGACACGCAGCGGGCCGGATGTGGCCCGCGGGCCGGGGTTTGCCCATGTCTAGTACAGACAACATATTGTGGAGGAGCAGGAAGCTGTAGGGTCCTCTTTGGGCTGCTTTTCACCAAAGGAGTGGATGTCTGAGGACAGATTGGAGATGTTCCTCCTGGTGAAGACACAGTTCCTGGCTTCATTCGGGGCAGCCTTGTCTGGTACGGTGGAATTCTCAGCCGAGAGGAAACCAGATCCAAAACATTATCAACAAGAGAGAAACAATAGACACAATTAGGAAAAAAGAAAAAAAAAGTGTTATGCTCGATGTTTTCAGAGCAAAGTAGGTAACCAATCACATCTACACTAATAAGGGCCCAAATCCGTTTCCTCCTGAGAAAGTGTTCTGGTCCAGGAAAAAGGTCTCTCAAATCATCACGACGGAGGGTGTGGAGCAAGACTTCATCGATGTTGGCAGCTATAAAGACAGTCCAATCATTAACAAACCTTTTAGACTTAACAACTCATACATTTTTTCACTAATGAATTTAATTCAACTTGACAAGTCAAACCAAGTTTGTTTTGTGCCAATTTCTGTTATCAGAATTAATTGTAAATGCAATTCAGTTTAGACATTTTGTCTCAAATTTGTAAAATACTTCTTTTTGAAATCAGTGTCAGCATACAGTTATTTTAATTACTTAGCGGACCAATCAAAGTCATGGAAATTTTTTCATACCTACACATGACATACCATTTAAAATTGATACTGTGACATCATCCAGCTCATCCATTATTGGACCCGGTTTGGATGTCCATTTCATTTCTCCTCAATCTGGCAGGGAAAAAAAAATCATCATATTAAGGTCACAATTAGGACAAGCTAGCCTTCCGACTCAAGATCCGTTTTTTTACAATGCCCATCTGCCATGGATCCCAAAGTTCCCATGCAATTAAAAGTTGTGACACCTTATCTGAATGATAACCCTAGACAGCTCAACGGATTGCTAGTCATACAGACAACAATCAAAATTGGAGTGAAACTTGTAACCACAATGCCTGCAACATGGTGGTACTTATGGTAATAATCAACAAATACCAGTGTTCTTCGTGACAAAATGACAACATCTGATAGGATTGTGCCACCTTGAACTGCAATCAACTTAAATATTGATAAAAACCAGCAAATTGTACCTAAACTACATCTTCAATCAATCCAATTTGAGCACCCTCTACCCCATAAACTGAAGAAACTGCAATACAAACTTGGTAGTACAGTATTTCGTCATGCCACATATAACTAGGAATGCTAATTGCTTGTTCACATGACTAGAATTGCAGTACATCAATCCAATACAAAATACACACTTGTCATCAAGCTCATAAATCCATCGAGTCGAGATGAGCACGTGCAAGGAGTCGGACTCCGTGAGTTCACGTAAACAGAGCATTGCGTTTGCGTAAATTATGCACGGCTATCGAGCTAGAAGCCGAGTCCGATTTGGTGCACACAACCACACTATAATGCCTCTCAATGTCCTAACCCATGCCACGCAACAAACGTGAAGAACCGATTTGAGTTTCTCACGGGACCAGCAGTGAAGTCACAACCGTCGCCCCAAATGAAATGTCGCAGCAGGAGCCTGAGGATTTTCTGAGTCAACATGCTGATCAACAGGTAACGTAATGTTGGCTTCCTTGACGACATTAGACAACTCCCTGTTTATATTTTATCCATATTTTAGTACAAAGCCTCCTCGTTTTATGATCTTTGACTTGTTCGGTTTTTGTTTTGACATTATGCTGTTAGTGTTTATTTCAAATTAACAAGAAGTACCGGTACAGATAGGAGGAACTTAATATAACACTTGCGTCAAACAAAGCATAACTAACTGTACATATCATGTCTACAGGAAGGAGCTGGTACATTAAGTGAGAATATTCAAGAATATTAAGAGAAGATATATTCAAGGTTGTCCTGAGGTCAACTGTACCAACCATTGACAGAGCTTATGGAGCAATTTGATGTTATTGTACAGTAAAAATGGAATATTGGAGCTGTCGCAAAACAAAACAAAAAGCCAACTTTAAGGCTTATTATCTCCAAAATGATACAGTAATCAATCACATTTAGAAATCAAATGTTTCTAAATGTCAAGTCAGTAATGTCAAGTCAGTGCTTGATGTGTCATCAGCAGGCGTCGGCGTCAGTAATGGGGCATCGGCGGGTTTCGGGCGGAATCGCCAGGCGTTGGGAAGCGTCGGCGGGTGTCAGGGGCTTGTGGCCAGGTGGCGGACGTCACGGCAGGCAGTGGCCAGGTGGGCTCAGTCCCGCAAACGCTGCTTACAGCTTTAATTTTGTATTGCTTTGATAACATTGTTTAAGTTGAGTTTAAATTTACACTATTTTTTTTTTCTTAGCTGCTAATTGTTCAAAAATGCTGAGGTTAAAAGTGTGTTTGCACAGTAAATGTTATGGCACTTTAATTCATATGGCAGTACATTTAAAATAACTGGCCGTCAAGTTCCAGGAACTGACAAACTGCACTGAGTTGAGTGAGATTCTCCAAAGGAACTCCAGTATAAATGTGGACTTTACATTCTAGTCCCCTGTGAAGAAAAACCCAAAAGTGAACGTTTTTGTGCCTCACCCTTTCTAACTGGGACATTTGCAAGGGAACGCAGACTGGTTATGCTGCTCCCTGATAAAAGAAAAATGTTTCTGCTGTTACCTCAGAAATTGCCTGTTATTATTGTGGCTCAGGATTTTGGAGGTAGATTTTTTTTTATTTTTCATAAGGAACAGGATAACAGTAATGCCCTGGCATTGGCAATAAGCTTTAATTTTGTATTTGCATTTTTTTAAACTTTAGATTTACATTAAAAATGTTTCTCTGTAAAGTGCTGATGTTAAGTGTTTGCACGATAAATGTTATGGTGCTTTCGTTTATATGGCAGAACATTTAAATTAAAGTGTATGAAAGACTTCTTTTAAATTCATAATTGGCTTTTGCGTATACGACGTGATTAATCGTGATTGATCAGGTAAATCATGCGATTAATTGCGATTAAAATTTTTAATCGTTGCCCAGCCCCAGTAAAAACATTTTTCTGGTGCCAGCATTTCGTGAGGCAGAAGTTGATTCATACTTCAGTGCCTTGGAGCGAATAGCTTCACCACTCAACTGGCCAAGAGACATGTGGCCTGTCCTTCTCCAATGCAAGCGGGTGGGAAAAGCACAGGAGTTGGTGTCTGCTCTTTTCTTAGAAGACAGCCTGCAATATGATGTTGTAAAGGAAGCAATTTTTCCTGCTTATGAGCTTGTTCCTGAGCCCTACCAGCAAAAATTTAGGAACCATAGAAAATCCAGTGGTCAAACCTTTGTCGAGTTTGCATGGGAGAAAAGCAACCTCTTTGATAAATGGTGTGCAGCTAATGATGTCAAAAATGACTTTGAGTCACTCCGTGAGCTCGTTCTTTTAGAAGATTTTAAAGACTCTTTGCCAGAGAAGGTGGTAATGTTCTTGAATGAACAGAAAGTGTCGTCATTGTCCAAGGCTGCTGTCCTCGCAGATGAGTTTGTGTTGACCCACAAAAATGTCATCTCATCTTCCCCCCCGATCGGACAGGCCTTCTGCTTCTCGTCCCACAAGAGCCGAGTCTAGCCACCTCCCCCTTGAAAAGGCTAGAGGGAAGGGACTTCTGGTTTGGCCATAAAGCGGTAGACTGCGCGACACCAGGGCTCTCGACCGTCTAGGGTAAAAACTCCCCGAAAACTTGAATAACTATTGTCAGATATCATATTAACTACAAAGTGATCAGGGGAACGTTGGAATGGGAAGGAAAACTTGATTCAACCAAAACAGAAACACGGTAACAGACAATATGGCGGAACTACCAGCTTGCTCTGAAACAGAGGGAGATGGCGAAACAAACTCCTCGTGACTAACGACGCGAAAAAGGGCTCGGACATAGAAATTATTAGCAAGGAGATACGGGATTTAAAAATGGAATCAAAAGAAGTCCTTCGCACGTTTGGAGAAACACTGAGGAACGACGTGGAAAAAGACTTGGACGACTTCAAAGACGAAATAAATCAACAACTTGCGAAAGTCATCACCGAACAGGAGCTCCAAACCGGCAAGATCAACGAGGCTGAGTCGCGGATTGAAAAGCTAGAACGTTGGGCACAGGAAGCTAATGACACTCTGGTCATATCACTGAGAGAACAAAAAGCTCTTCAGGACAAGTTAACTGACCTGGAGTCCAGGCCGAGGAGAAACAACCTACGTATCTATGGAGTCACTGAAGGAGAGGAGGGAGAATCTGTGGCCAAGTTTGTGGAAGACCTGCTGAAAAGCGAACTGCACCTGCCAGCACATTTTAATTTCCAAATTCAGAGAGCACACCGCTCATTTGCACCGAAACCAGCGGACGGTGCCCAACCGAGACCCATCATTGTTAACTTTCTGGAATTTACTACCAAAGAGAGGGTCCTGAGAGAGCTATGGACAAAGAAAATAGAACTGGGGAATAAAGTACCCTCATTCCATCATGATTACACGACAGAGATGGTCCAAAAGAGAAAGGAGTACAACACTGCTAAAAGAATCCTGAAGGAGAAGGGCATCTGGTTCCACACGCCATTCACCAAGATGAGGACCCACTGGGATACGGAAACTCAAACCTACAACAGCGCAGAGGAGGTAAAGGAGGAATTGGCGAGACGCGGCCTGGCGTAGAAGACGGCGGTGGCGACGGGTGCGGAGGGGCCTGCGGCACTCGGTGCCCCACACTACGACGGAGTGGCAGTGCAAGGAGGGATCCTGGAGGGGCTACGCATCAGCACGACGCATCAATACGCATAGATCATCATCTATCAAAAAAAGACTAGATGTGGCGAGGGGGAGGGTCTGGCGGAGGTGGAGACAATTCAGAT
Source organism: Nelusetta ayraudi (assembly GCF_046127955.1). Taxonomy (NCBI): domain Eukaryota; kingdom Metazoa; phylum Chordata; class Actinopteri; order Tetraodontiformes; family Monacanthidae; genus Nelusetta; species Nelusetta ayraudi. Next base: position 337,825 of record NW_027466087.1, read on the forward strand.
GGTGGGTATAAAGGAAAATTGGGGGGCGGTGGGGGGGGTTGCCTGACAATGCCACCTGGGGAGTTGCACCCCAGGAAATAAACTATAATAAAATTCCTCGGGCTACACAGGTTCGTTACGCTTTGAAATTTAAGGGGACGAGATGGACTTCCAATCAGTCAGCTTTTTTAACAGGTAGGCAGACTCAAGAAGACATTAGACGGGTCTTATACATAATAGATCAGATCCAAAAGCAGGGCCTGCGAGCTGTTACTGGTGAGCCTTGGCTGTGTGAATTGGAGATTTCTGTATCAAGTTCTTGGGAAACTGGGGTTCCAAGAAAAGTTAATACAGTGTATTCAAGGTCTCTACCAAGAACCTACGGCAAGGATAAAGATTAATGGTACTCGTCAAGGATGTTGCCTATGCGCTACATTGTTTGCTATGTTCATTGAGCCGCTGGCACAAATGATCAGACAAAGTAACAATCTAAAAGGAATACATATAGGAGAGCAGGGACATCTAACAGGGCTTTTTGCTGATGATATTATTTTGGTTCTCCAAGACTCGGACAGAACCTTACCTCATTTCATGTTGATAATAGAAACCTATGGTAAATACACAGGCAACAAGTTAAACATAGCAAACACTCAAATTCTCACGCTGAATTATCATCCAGGCCGAGAAATTAAAGGAAAATATAAAATCAAATGGAATTCCAAGGTTATCAAATATTTGGGTGTGCTATTGGCAAAAGATCTTTTGAAAAGGTTTGAAATCAATTAGAATGCTATTATCAATAATCTATAAGAGATCTAAGAAGAGTTTATGATTTTTTTTTTTTTACCCTGTGCATCTTTTGTTTTGTTAGTAGTACTTGTCATTGCTCCAACACGAATAAACATGCTGCATCCCACTAGATGGCGCATTTGCCTTATTTACAAGCACCAGCATGCGACTACTAAGGTCTACTAAGATTCCACAATCTATTACACCTCGTGAGCAAAACAGGCAACAGGTAAAATTAAACATCTTCAGTTGAGCAACTCAGGCAAGTTAAACTGATTTAAAAACAAACAAACACTATAATACTAGGAAAAGAATCCTCTATATGTCAATAAATACAACAGATTGAATATTCATTAAAAAAAAAAAATGCTTACTTTAAATAAGAAAATCCAACAAACCAACAAGTGCAACACTAAAACGCAAACCAACAATCAAAATAATGCTTAATTGCCTTAGTTTCGTCCCACACTTATCAGCTTAGCTACTAAGAATAACACACATTATTCACCTGGACAGAAGGAGGTTCTGAGGAATGTGTTGGTCCTGGAGCTTCCTGGTCAGGATGTTCGGGAGATCCCTCTGGCTCAATGTCTGGAGCGCCAACATATTTTAGAATTGCTCCTGCAGAGACAAAGCTCATTAGATCATCAAGCAAAATAGATCAGAAGCGCATTTTAATATTTTATTATTACAGTGATGTTGCAGTAATATAGGAAAATTAAAAATTCATTTGTTTTTAAATTAAACGTTATGGTTGCAGTGTCCCTTTAAAGCTTTTACCCAATTACAAAACTGTCATTTTTAAGAGTTTTTGGCATTACTTTACACACTGTACTAGTTAAAGTAATAAAACTAAGATAAATGACCCACTGCCACAACAGTCTAAAATAGTCAACACCATGCCAAATAAAGTATTTCCATAAAATATTTCTTTGAATTCTAAAACAGTAGCACATTTCTAATGAAGGGCCTACAAAATACAAACTAAGCTTAGTAAATTCATCCTAAGTTAAGGCTAAAATAACATTAAGAGTCAAATATGTGAGAGACAACTTCCACTGAACGATAACAGGGGACTGACTACAACAACAAAATGCCCTCCTTCACTCCCTCCCTCCCTGTTAGAATGTGAATAAACGGGTGTGGAGTCAATCACTCATTCCCATGGCAGGATAGGCCAACTTGGCAGGACATGGTCAACTTTCATAAAACAAACAAAAACGCTGATTCATGACGAACAAATATTAGCCAGCCAGCTAACATTTATCCGACGCTAGCTAGCTAGCTGGCTAGCAGGACAAATAAACAAACTTGGGGGGGGACAACGGCGTTTCACCTCCACCTCTCCAGCCCACATCACAAACAAATAACTTACATTTCCCCTTTGCAAGTTTTTCTTGATCAGTTTTCTTTTCCTTCCGTTTTTCTGCACCGCTGGGATAACTCCTTTTTGATGCCATTATGGTGTCTGTTTGTTTTTAATCCTCTCGCTAACGGGAACGAATGGTAACTGTCAATCATTCACGTCATACCTGTGCGTCGCCGGCCCGCAACGTCACAACCTGCGTGACAGTGCGGCAAGCCCCCAGAGTCCAAGATGGCGTCCCATTCCTTTCAATGAAGTTGCTCACCCAGCGCATGGCTCCCAAAAACTTTTTGACTTTCGCATTGATGAGATAATAGAGCATGCGCAGTTGTGTCAGTGTGGAGACCGTCACTGACAGACGTGCGCGCTCACGAACCGTACAAAATTCAACATGGAAATCAATGTATTTTTTACGGAACAACTGACGATTGTTGTTTGGAAATTTTAGAAATAATAATGATGATGATGATGATGATGATGATGATGATGATGATGATGATGATGATGATGATTATTATTATTATTATTATTATTATTATTATTATTATTATTATTATTATATTAATAAAATAGTATTATTATAATAATATACTATTATTTGTGTATTAAACAAGTGAGCAATGTGCCACTAAATAATAAATGATAATTCTTTGAAGCAACTCTCTATGGACCATAACAGCACTGCCACACATATTTTTTTTAATTAATAACCTCTTTGGAAAGCAGACAAAGGAATGAAATGATTGGTCTATTTATTTCATCAGAACTAAAAAAAAAAATAAAAAACAAAAACTCAACGATCTTGAAAGTTCCTCCCTGAAAGTTCCTCCCTTTCTCTTGCACCTGTCGATGTGTGTAGCTAACACAAATCTGCAAATATTTTGTCGTTCTCATGGAATTAAACAGCACACCATGTTAATTTATCAGCGAGTGCTCTCTCTTTTCATGCAATGCATCACACTTAACATGTAATGCTGAATCATGAAAGCTATGGAGCAAAAAATAATAATTACATAAACAACGAGTGAAATAAAATGTGTCATTCATTCAATAAAGATTTCATTCATTCATCTTCTATACCCGCTTATTCCTATTCAGGGTCACGGGGGTCTGCTGGAGCCTATCCCAGCTGTCTTAGGGCGAAGGCAGGGTGACACCCTGGACAAGTCGCCAGTTCATCGCAGGGCCACATAGAGACAAACAACCATTCACACTCACATGCACACCTACGGACAATTTAGAACGTTCAATTGACCTCACATGCATGTTTTTGGAGTGTGGGAGGAAGCCGGAGAGAACCCACGCAGACACAGGGAGAACATGCAAACTCCACACAGAAAGGTCCCAGGTCCAGGCCCCGGAATCAAACCCACGACCTTCTTGCTGTGAGGCGGCAGCGCTAACCACTGCACCACCGACTATTTTATTACTTAGTTGAAAATGCCATTTTATTTCATTTAACAAAGCATATCATTATTTCATCATGCATTTAATTGTTTTGTGGTCCTGTGTTTTAGTGCTTCATAATTGTATTCTGTTGTCAAATTTGCCCATCAAAGTCAGATTAGTAATCCTGTACATCAGTTTAAGGAAAACCAATTCTAGGTAATGGATTGCAGATCTTGTAGTGACCTGTTACAATGGAAAGAAATGTATACATAATAAGTACGTCTGTGTGCCCGATATTTTAGCTAACACTAAACTTTCTGCACAACTGTCTGCATTGTGCTTTTTATTCAGCCACAGAGAACAGAAACGTCTGTAGTTCTTTGTTCACCCATGGTACAGTTTCATAAGCTTTTCAGTTTTTAATACGTGTTAATGTAAAAATCCACATGCGAGGCATTTAAAAATGGCGGTTTTGGTCTTTCGTGAAAGACTGCCTTTGGCCAATCAGTGTCCTGAACATTGCTACGTCACCCTTATGGTCTCAGCTCTGCTCGCTTCGAACCCCAACGAGGCAGGTACCAAAATCCTAACCCCTGGCAACGTGATAATTGTTTTTTTCAATTGAAGTTTTCGTTATTTTGTTCGTTTTCGTTAACTATTATAACTGTGGTCAGGACCACTAGTGAGAAGATCCACTGGAGGACATTTAGAGCAAACAGTCAGACAACAGCAGCTTCACCACATCAGCTGAAAAATGGAGTTTGGATGCTTTCAGCTTCAAGTCGTGGACAGAAAATGATGCTCACACTGTCACACTGATGTTTTCTTCTCCAACCTTCTCTCAGCTCCAGAGGTTGGTGGTCTGCAGGAGCTTCTACAGCAGCAGAAGATCAGTCTGGAGAGGAGATGTGAACGTGTGACTGAAGGTGAAGAAGCAGGAAGTCAAACTCTCCTCAACAGCATCTACACTGAGCTCTATATCACTGAGGGACTGAGTGAGGAGGTCAACAGAGAGCATGAGGTCAAACAGCTGGAGACCAAGAAGACCAAGGAGATCCTCCACGACCGTCCAATCAGGTGCAGCCAGATCTTTGAAGCCTCACCTGAGCAGCAGGGACTCAGGGAGTCAGAGTGGTGCTGACCAGGTCTCTGGGCTGGACTGGGAAGCCTTGGGGTCCCACTGGAGGAGCTGGAGGAGGTGACTGGGTCCAGGGAAGTCTGGGGGTCTCTGCTGAGGCTGCTGCCCCCGAGACCTGACTCCGGATACGGCAGTAGAAGATGGATGGATGGATGGATGGATGGATGGATGCCAGGTGATAGAACATTTCATAAAAACAGACTCTGCATTATAACTTCTATTACACTCTAAAAAAACTCACTCCAATATAACTGCACTCGTCCTTCTCTCACATTACATTGGATCACAATGACCAAACAACACAACAAAGACAATGATCCAACTGTACTGCCACGTCCAGACTCAGTGTAGGTCTGTAGGCCTCTTGGACCTTCATGTGAACCACTGCGTGTTGACTGGAGGTGAAACATGACTGACTGCTGTCCTCCTACCTGGACAATGCAATCTCACTTTCATTCTGCTGCAGATGGCCATTTTCATTTTACACCGTCCAAATTTACAGCTCAGGGCGCTGGGACGAATTCCAAATTGTGTGCAGATACAGGCCTACACTTCAAATAATTATGAGAAAAATCCAACGTCAAGAGAGCACTTCCATTAGGAAATAGTCAACATGAAATTCCGTCCTCTACTGACACCTGCTGGTCAAATTGAATAGTTGCAAATATTGTGAACAAGTTGTCATCTAATTCTAATCCTAAACAATATGGCCATTCCAAGTCAAGTATTAAGACAATTAATCAGGTTTGTACTGCTTGATTGAACACATTCATCCCGTTCCAGTGCACTAAAACCCACTTCCCTTCAGGACCGTGTCAGCGAAGCCAAAACTTCCTTGAGTGACGTTGTGTCCCAGCATGCAATGCGAGCTAGCGATTCACAATACTATTCCATCACAAACATGGATGTAAAAAATAAAAAGGGACGAAAAATGAAACTTCAGGAACACCAACCATTGCAATACAAGCAGAACTGGGCCGAAGTTTTATATTATGTACACCATAATACAGCCTTCTGGTGGACAAGCCATGCTATTTAATCAGTGTCTTCCTATGGCACTTCCGTGGGTAGAAACCCGTCGTAGAGGTCACGTGCTGGGTGCTCGTCACCCCACCAACCACCTCGGAGAAGGTCTAACAGGAGAAGCTTGCTGGCGGAAATGATGCACTACAAGTGGATGTGACGCTCATGAGTGCGATGGATGAGGTAGAGCAATGCTCCAGAACCCGATTCAGACTACTCTCCCTCCACTTTTTTTGTTTTGTATGAGCGTTTAAAAAAAACAACATAATGATAATCGAATAAGCTTTATTTTATTAATCAGAATTAAAACAAGTAGGTTTTGCCCTTACAAGGTTGTAGATTTGTTATAGATGAGTTCCTTTGTTGTAGCTTGAAAAACTATATATGGGATGTACCATGACCTGAGGGATTTCCTCATCCCATCCCAGCTTGGTTCTGATGCTGAATGTGAATGTATCTTGCTGTACATCCCACTGAGCTCCAAGGGCCCTCTCCATAGGGAGCTGGTCTCTGTCAAGGTTAATTGTTTTTACCTCTTTAGCTCTCTGCTCTTCAGGAATGGCGGCCAGCACCGAGCGATGATTGCTCACCCACTTATTGAGCTTAAATCCACCTCTACCGCACAGATCTGTTAGCTGCTGGTACAGATGTATTGCTTGTTCCACCGTGCTGACGGCCTTTAGACAATCATCCACGCAAAAATTTTGACCAACAGCGTTTATAACCTCGGCTGGGAAGTCATGCTGATTGTCGTCGAATGAAGCACAGCTTGGGGATGACACTACCCCAAAGATGTGGACCAGCATCATTATGGTCTGTAAAAACCTGACCCCAAACATCAAGATGGGCACTGTCAGAAGGAGAGCCAAAGCTTCTTTCTGAACTTCCCAATATTGACTCTGTGTGCGTGCTGCTTACTTGTGGCATGTCCCTCTACTTTATGTCATGGTGCAAAACTGACGTACGGCGGGGGTGGTCAGAAAACAATAGTGGGTGGCTCTCAATTAATTTAACAATATCATGACGGGCTGATGCAGGCAAATGGGACAAAAACGATCTTAAATTATTCATAATTTCAGAGTTTCCCAGGCGCGCCGAAGGAACACCGAACAGCGATCCTCGTCTACAGTACAGGAAGTCGCTCAATAAAAACGAGAAAATCCGGTGAATTTTCAAAATAAACTAATTTCAAAATAAAAACCGAATGACAAATTCGATCATATATCATATTTGTATGTTATATTTGTCAGTACATTGTATCAGAGTGCGAGAGAGATTAAACACACACACACACACACACACACACACACACACACACACACACACACACACACACACACACACACAGGAAGACTTGATCAAAATACGTCTGTTTGAGCCTAGAGATGCCAGTCAATGATCATTATGAAAGAGGTCTTGTCTTGAGATGGACACCTGAGTGCGTGTTTCTATTTATTTACACACACACACACACACACACACACACACACACACACACAAAAGTAAGCTACGGGCTGGCTACGGGGCGAGGGGGGGCGATGATGAAAATGATTTTTTTTATTTATTTTTTTTTTAAAGAAAAAAAAAAGAAGCTCAAGTGGGAGTGAAAAGAAGACTGCAGCTGAGCAGAAGCGCTTGTCGACCGTCGCGGAGCTGTTCGCGTCTGGTGTGAACCAGTTGGAGCCTCGCTCGCGAAATTCGTCGGCGCTCCGCTTCGTGGCGCTCCGCTTCGTGGCGCTTCCGCTTCCATTGAAATGAATGGCACGAGCCGCGCGTCTAACAAAACAGACGGCGCGAAACAACCTGGCAAACGGGAATAAGAATGTTGATATTTGGAGAGAGGATGAGACCGGGGCGATGCTTTCTCTTCTAAAAGAGATGGACATATTAAAATAACGCGCAACGGAGACCTTTTTAAAAAGGGTAGCGCAGCAAATGCAGGGCTCCGGCTTTGCGCAGCCCTGAACAAATACGTATTCCTTCGTATTTATATTTCTACCTTTTCGTTCACATTTTTTGTAAGTTAGAAGAATTTTAACTTTGTAAATAAAAGCACAGCAAAGACATGTTTTCCTGATTTCTTTTTATTTTGGTAATTTCGCTGTTATTCTGCTGGAAACGGCGTGCAGCGGCACCAGCTTCCTCCACGGTCGGCACTTTAATGAGCGTGTGTATAACTGAAGACACCGTTCCTTTGCATAACTTGTACACAAACTCTCCCACCAGTCTGCGCAGAACCCGAATCCAACAAGAACGAGATTTTGGGGTCCGTAGCGACGGCACAAAGCGTAGCATCGAAGTGTTGTTGTAGCCCTCCAACAGCAAACAACGTTCTTGTCTGCCTTTTAAAATAACCAGGAGCACAAGAAATAGGGTACACCTTATCTGCAAAGCAAGTAACACGTACATTATGAACTATCGTTCCATATCATAATAGATTTAATGTCAACTGAAAGCAGCTGACTATATATATATATATATATATATATATATATATATATATATATATAAACCTCTTTCATTGAACTCCAAAACATACATGGTCAAAATCCATATTATTAATATGTTGTTGTTTTTTTTAAATGCTCATACAAAACCAAAAAAGAGTGTGACATCCACATGTAGTGCATTATTTTCGCCAGCAAGCTACTCATGTTAAGACTGACTACATTGACCCATATTTTCCATATACTCACCTGAATCACATGCCCTGCAGACCCGCTGCAAGGGCCCCAAGGAGTGACGCGCAACCAGCACGTGACCTCTACGATCAGCTTCCACCCACGGAAGTGCCATAGGAGGACACGGTTTAAATAGTATGGCTTGTCCACCAGAAGGCTGTATTATGGTGTACATAATATAAAACTTCGGCCCAGTTCTGCTTGTATTGCAATGGTTGCTGTTCCTGAAGTTTCATTTTTCCCCTTTTCCCTTTTTATTTTTTACATCCATGTTTGTGATGAAATAGTATTGTGAAATCGCTAGCTCGCATTGCATGCTGGGAAACAGCGTCACTCAAGGAAGTTTTGGCTTCGCTGACACGGTCCTGAAGGGAAGTGGGTTTTAGTGCACTGGAACGGGATGAATGTGTTCAATCAAGCAGTACAAACCTGATTAATTGTCTTAATACTTCACTTGGAATGGCCATATTGTTTAGGATTAGAATTAGATGACAACTTGTTCACAATATTTGCAACGATTCAATTTGACCAGCAGGTGTCAGTAGAGGACGGAATTTCATGTTGACTATTTCCTAATGGAAGTGCTCTCTTTACGTTGGATTTTTCTCATAATTATTTGAAGTGTAGGCTTGTAGTTGATGAGGAATCACGGTGTGATAACGCTACTCAAACAGCTTAGATGAAAAAAAGGGAGTGTGATTTGGGTTTGTGGTACATTATGACAATCTTGGACTTGCAAGACTGAGGCGACGGTTCAATTCCCATCAATGTGTATTATATATGTGTTATTTAGCTCATCTATTCTACATTTTAAATAGATCACATTTGACATCTGACCCACTGAACACTTACTATTGAACATATCTTTAAACTATGGGCTATTTAGTCTTGTTTTAGGATATAATATAATTCATTGCACAAACTGTCAGGCTAAGTATAAGAGCTATAGTCTACTACAATCAGTCGTGCCAAAAAAGAGACATTGTCTTTATTTTTCATTTTTATTTTATTGTGTCAGCATTGAACCATACAAGCATGTAGTGTTGTCCAACAAGAATGCATGGCGAATCAAATCCCAAACAATCTATGAAACAATGAACACGTTTCCATTGCACTTCATTTTATTGAGCACTAGATGACCTCCTCGAGCACTGTGTCTTTGAAGCCTCGAGTAATGAACCATTTTTTGAAACAAGTGTCGAAGCTTCAACAAAGCCTCGATCGGCCATCACTACCTACGGCTGCGTGCTCTAACACCATTTCAGAAGTGACTAACTGCAGAGTTGGGAGCGGAGGAGGGATGACCTTCAGGCTGGCTCGACTGCTCCTCCTTGTCAGCCGTGGCGCGTCCAATCAGCAGCCGACATCCAGGACCGCACCTGCAAGGCGTCATCCACTGTCAGACACACACACAGACACAAAGATAGAGGCACCTAGACCCACCCGTGGGTCATAACACTCCGTGTGGATCTTTTCACTCTGGCATTGAAAGGGGGTGCTAGCGCTAGCCGTTTGCTAAGCTATGTACAGACAGCACCACCGCTTGCCGAACCACATAGTCACACCGTTTATATACAACAACTCGTCATCAATATCTCTAAAGTAGAAGTCAAGAACTTTTTTCAAAAACGATAACTAACTCAAACTTTTTTGTGTGTTTATAAAAACAAACTAAAACAAACTTAAATTGAAGTCATATTTCACTTCGTTTACGTCTGTCAAATGAATATTTGCCCAGGAAAATCTTTTAGTTTTACGCAGCAGCACCTAAATGCACCTCGCGTTCTGTGACGTCACCCCTCTTTCACAGCAGTATGTTGACGCGCGACTCGCGGTGGGAAAGTCCGATATGCCACAGTAGTGAACATGTTTATTGAGACTGGGAAGTAGACACGACAGTTTGACTCAGTTGACTCAAATATCCTGTGGCGATGAGAGTGGTTATGGCTATCTGATAAAGCAAGATTTAATATTGGGAATTTAACAAAATGAAAAGGAACCGACAACGCCACCCTGGGAATTTCACCCAGGGAGTTCTACTAAACACAAAAGTAATAATTAGGCACACAGGTAAGTGCTACGAGGAAGGAGTAGGAGACGTGGTTCAGAATGTTTAAAATATCAAACCAACTTTTATTCAACATTTAAAAATAAAAGGAACAAACAGACCAACACTTAAAACGGAGCTACTGAGCTCCTTATTCTTGGTGTAGAAACTGAGGCTTACCCTCTTAAAACTCGGGCACACAAAGCGGATGTTCAGTGTCCCATTGACCACAATGGACCACTAAACGAAGCTTTTAAGAAAAATGCGAAATGAAGCCACTGAGAGCTAAAACAACATGCAAACAATGCCACAGTGCAGCTTTTCTCAAACGGGTCAATTTTGAAATCATTTTAATCAACTCTGTCTTCATTGATCAGAAGCTGTTTGCAGATTTGGAATTAAAACATTTTAACTGCAGGAATCATAAAATCGTCTCATCAGTGACGTTTATAGAGCCATTAAAAAATTGAATATGTGCTGAACAGACAAACGGAGGTGTAAGAGGCCTGTGTGACCAGCAGGGGGCAGCAGAGGACCGACAGCCGCAAGTTCCTCCTCAGAGAGGCCTGAGAAGGTTCTGCACCTTCAGCTCCTCCAGGAGGTCCTCAGCAAAGTGTCAGAGTTTGTTGTTTTTTTTTTACCTCGGTCGGCAGAGTCAAAGTATTAAACTTGTAGCCAGGGGGCGCTGCAGCTCACTCAACACCTACAAGGTTTGAAAAGGAAATTGAGTGGAATTCATCTGGAATGAAAAGAAAAGCACAACTACAGTAGAAAAACTGAACACAAAGACGCACAAAGTTTGAACTACACACTGATTTTCTTCTTCTGTTGATTCAAATGAATTTGACAGAAATAATATCTGAAAAAATAGAAACCAAATGTTAAATTTCGACATTTAAAAAATGGACAGATTCATTTACACCCAGTAAGATAAGAAGATATTTAGCTCTCAGCCAATTAGAGCTGCTGCTCCTGTGTGTGTGTGTGTGTGTGTGTGTGTGTGTGTGTGTGTGTGTGTGTGTGGTGGTGTGTGTACCTGAATGTGGGAGTGGGTGTGTTTAAGTACGTCACTGGAAGTAGGCTGCCAATTAGTGCGCCGCAACCGCCCCACGCCAGCGACAAGCCCGGGGGGGGGGGGCCGGACACGGCACACCCGCCGCAATGCCGGCCAGGAAGAGGCCCGAAGCAGCAGGCCCCCGGACCGGAGGGCACCCGCCCCACGAGCCAGGGCAAGATGACAGGGAGGCAGATACCCCAAGGAGAAGGGACACCACCCGGGGCGAACAGACAGCAGAGCCCGGCCCCCGAACGGGGGCCCCCCAGGGCAAGCGAGACCAGACTCATCCCCATGACAGGACCCAGCCCCTTCACCCACCAGGAGGATTGGTACCCAAGGCAGGCCCGGGCACCCAGAGGCCCCCCCCCTACGGACCCAGTATGGCGCATCGCCGCAAGTGGCGAGGTCCCCATAGGCCCAGCCGGTCTCGCACCCCAGGGGCACCGGACTGCACAGGGCCCATCCAGAGTGGGAAAGATGCCGGATCCCGCCCCTGCTAGCAGGCCGACCCCACTGTGTGCAGGGGTGTCAGTGTGTGTATATGTGCACTTGCTGGTGTGTTGAACTATGGTGCGTTTAAAATGGAGGGGTGGTAAGGCCCTGGGGCAACCACACTGCTGCTGAGCAGGGCGGCGGCCGCAGTGCACGAACCACCCCCCCAGTTCCAAAGTGTCTATAATGCCATTAAGATTGGAGAGGGTCTTAAGGCCAGAAGGCCGGGCAGCGACCACCCAAGACACAAATCCCCGAAACAGAAGAAAATAAATAAATTAATTAAAAATTTAGGGAAAAAAAATAAATAAATAAATAAAAAAAAAACACCTATTATGTGACCAGGGGGGACTCCCGGTCAGGACGCCCCCTGAGCGACATCGGGGCCGGGGACACCACAGGGATCCAGGAGCCAAAGGGGGCCCGCCCCTCACCGCACCGCACCACCCGGGCACACAGGAGCGGTAGCCGGCGAACGCGCAGCCCCACCCCAGGCATGCGACCCCACCGCGTACGATCCAGCGCCAGTCCCCAGACACAGGGACGGACCAGCCCTCCCACCAACAAGGGGGCCCCCAGACCAGAGCCAGGGACGCCCCCCCCCGGAGCACCACCCACCAACCATCAGGCCCAGCCCCCCGCGTGGTAGACATCCCCCGCCGGGGCACCCAACCCCCGACCCCCCACCAACCCGCAAAGCAGCCGAACCCCCCACGCCCAAACCCCCCCCCCAGACCGCACCCGGCCCGCGGCAGCACGACCACCGCTGCCCACATCAACCAGCAGCCTCAGCTATTGATTGATTACTAGTTAGTTATAGGATGAAGCAGACATTCCTACCAAGGAGGTGTGGTCTAACAGTAAGTTCCTATATTGTGCAATGTGCAGGTGTTGTTTTGTTTTCCAGTTTGTGAGGATTGTTTTCTTAGCGATAGATAAGGAGGTGATCAGCATGCGAGATTCTGCCTTATCTGATGTGATATCACTGAGGTCCCCTATGAGACAAAAAGAAGGAGTGGCTGTGATGTTGTAACCAACCTGTGCTGATAGATCATTGCATACTACGTGCCAGAATTTATTTACTGGTGGGCAATGCCATACAGCGTGTAGGTAATTATCTGGGACATTAACTGTGCAGTGTGAGCAGGTCTGAGAGGCGGTCATGCCCATCTGAAACATCCGCTGTCCAGTGTAGTGGATCCTGTGGAGTACTTTAAAATGTATTAATTGTAGAATAGGTTGTTTTATCAGTGAAAAGGTGTTCAGGCAGATTGTTCTGCAGAAATTAGAGTGAGGCTGGAGAGACAGGTCTCTTTCCCACTTAACAATTGGGATAGAAATCGTGCGATCTGTATTTGTAAGCAACTCACTCCAATAGAACTGCACTCGTCCTTCTCTCACATTACATTGGATCACAATGACCAAACAACACAACAAAGACAATGATGCCACTGTGCTGCCACATCCAGACTCTGTGTAGGTCTGTAGGCCTCTTGGACCTTCATGTGAACCACTGCGTGTTGACTGGAGGTGAAACATGACTGACTGCTGTCCTCCTCCTTGGACAATGCAATCTCACTTTCAATCTCACAGCCACTAAAAAACCTGATTGTGATTGAGAGGTCCTCAGCAGCCAATCACTGTTGGGAGTCCAGCCTTCAAACACTCCTCCTGAATCCAGAGTCACATCTGTGAGCATCTGGAACTTTGGCCCCGATCCTCCACACCACACAACTTGGGATGACAGCGCCACCTACCTGTATACTTTCAGCAGCCAGTCCCATGTTCTGACCCGTTTCCACTGTGGCCTGTTGGCTCATCTGGTCCAAAGTCTGGATCATCAGTGTCCAGGTCCATGGAATCTGTCAGAGTGCCGCCGTCCTGTCATGTAATGATAGAGAATCACTCTATTTATACTAATGTGCAGAACCACTGGAGTGTGGAAGCAGACAGTTACCATAATCCAAATGAAAAAGCAACAGCAGAAATGCTTTTTCATTTTAAGAATGTGGCTGTATTAGTTGACTCATAAATAAAATGGTTAATAAATAATCCAAACTGCATTTTCATTTTCTTATTCATCACTGCTCATTCTTGTACTTAATTCAAATGAAGGAAAACACATTTGAGATTTAATTTTCAAAACATGCACCAGCAAAGAGTTACCAAAATTCAATATGAAATGTAAAATTCCAAAATGAAAAAGCAATAGCAGAATGCTTTTTCATTTTAAGAACGAAGCTGCATTATTTGACTCATAATTAAAATCATTAATAAATATTGCTATATGCATTTTCATTTTCTTATTCGTGTCGCACCTTTTATGACACAATCAAAAAGAAAACTGAGAGCATTGCTTTTTCATTTTCGTGGTCCTGCCCTGCACAAGAGTTACCACAACTCGAAAACGAAATCGCAATCTCAAAGTAAGCGCGCGGCGCAGGAAAGTGACGTCAGCAGCTCTCCACCTGTGGCTAATCTAATACCAGTGCCATGATCTGCCACTGCATCTTCACTAGTACTAACTGATGATGGATCACAAATCACATGTGCGAGGTGTAGAACGAGCGGAGCAGTCAAAGGCAACAGAAGAAGAAAGAAAAGCCTCCTTAGCTTAGTTGATCTTCTGTGTTGCCTCCTGGACGGTGCTGGCCTCCTCTGGCTTGGTGCTGGCAACCACGGGAGCCACAGGAACCACGAGCACAGCTCTGGTCATCTGTGGCGTCGCCTCCACCTGATTAAAATGAGAAAGATGTGATTTTATGCCAATAAACATATAAAGGAAAACACTAGGCTTTACACGGTCACGATTTTTGTGCCGATCACCGATCAGTGAGTTTAAATAAACCGATCACCGATCACCGATCCGATCACGTTAGGGGCAATAAATACTTGTTTCTGTACACCCCCTGCCTTCTCACAAGCAACGTCTAAAGTTGTTTGCTTTAACATCCATTTCAGAGTTTGCTTTTCTTTTTCTTTCTCCGCGCTGCGTTTCTTGAACTCGACATGCTCCTCCGTGTGTATCTTTTCCAAGTGCCTGATTAAATTTGTGGTGTTGAAATTTTTTGCCAAAGTTCCCCCGCGAGGTACTGTAGCGTTGCATATATTGCAGATTCAAAGAAACTTTATTGTCCGTCACATAGCGACAGTACTCAAAACAGGAAGAGGCATGAAGACGAAAATGAAGGTTTTTGAATCATGAATCATTAGCTCTCGGTGTTATGCCCCGGCCTAGGGGGAACCGGGACACAACATAAAGGCTCCCCCCCCTTCTCCCAGCTCTCAAATTAGACAAAGGTGCTTCGTCCACAGGATGGTTTTTATTAAACGTCACCATCATTGCACTGGCGTCAGGGAGGGCATGGCCAAAACAACAAACAAAATGGCTCTCTTATGGATCTTACCTATGAAGAAAACAATCAAATAAATGACAGTCAAACTAACCTCCTCAACTAAAACACAGGAGAAAAGGGTCACAACACAAATGGCTTCCCTCCCCTACGGGCTACGTGGACACAAAGGAAACTGAAATAGATTACAAAACAGAATTGATGGCTGAACACAGAATGCCGCTGCTGCGGCACATGGCCTCTGGTTGGGAGCTGGGAGAAGGACAAAGAGACCGAGGTGTTGAAGTCCTCCTCCTTAAATATTGGCACCAGCCAATCACCTTTCCGCACCTGGAACAAGCAAAAAAAGGGAACACAGGATCTACTGCGCCATCTAGTGCCCAAACGGACACACAGCAGACAAAAGGAACTGACAACAATGTAAACCCAAATCTATACATTTACATAACACTCGGATACAAACAAATAAACATGTCGATGCTGTGAAACTACTTTGGAGGAAATGAGACAGATTAAAAAAGTTTCAACACGACCATGACGTCATTGATCGGTGATTCATGACATGACGCCCGATCATGAACGTTTCAAAAAATGCCAAATATCGGCCGATCCGATACAGCCGATAAGATCAGTGTAAAGCCTAGAAAACACACACAGGTGATGAAGTGGAAATTAATAAGTACAAACCTGCTGCACTGCTGTGACATTGCTGGAGGCAGACTCAGTCATGTGGACAGTTGAACGTGTTGCCCACACCTGCAAATACAAGGACACAAAGTAACGTTTAAAGAACTGCATTTATTGTCCTATCACAAAGATGCACACAATGAAATACACATATCCCAAATACCAACATGTCACTGGTTTGTTTTGGTTTTTGAGGCAACGCGTGCTGATCGACGTCTCAGGCTGGACATCTGGAAGAACATAAAGAAATGAATTCATAAACAAAGTAACACACTAATTAAACTGTACATGTACTGTACATATGTGATCTTGTGTTGATAATAGGGGTAGGGCGATACGGCTAACCCTCGATTCGATACTGTGACGATATTTGGCCCACGATAATGACAACATCACGACACACGATATCTTCCGACGGGAAGATGAAAGAGGGAAAAAATCCTTTCACTGCCCCGATTCTGAAAATCAATAAAAAAATGATGCAGACAAAATAAATAAATAAATAACCGCGTCCCCGAAATATACGGGACAAAGTGAAGTGCGTCCCCCATCAGTTCATTACGGGACAGGCTTTTTTATTTGCAAATATGGGACAATCGCGTATTTTATGGGAGGGTTGGCAACCCTATCTAGACCACAGACGGAAATTAAATGAGGTTTTGTCATTTTCCCTAAAAAACGGGACAAATTGTGTACCGGGAGAGATTTTGTCTTTCCCGGGACAGGTGGACAGGTGGTGTTTGGAAAAAAATATTGATATTTGCCGTCAGTGTATCGATTATTTATTGCGACAGAAAGCACAACAATATATTGCAATATTGATTTTTTTTTTCACCCACCCCTAGTTGATAAGTGTATGAATAATTGTGTGAATGTTACCGTGGCAGCTGGGGAAACCCTGCCAGATGACTCCACGACGGTCTCCATGTGGTCCAGCAGCACAGCCTCACTGAACCACACAGGATTGGACGGGATGTCTGTGTGAAATGCAGTCTCAACAGCTGTTGGTACTGTCTATAAAAAAAAGAGGAGAGGAAATCAGAGTCAACTTAGGATAAGTGTTCATTTTTAAAATAAAAAGTTGCACAGTTTGACAAATACACGATTGGGGGGGGGAAAAAAGAGGGATGAACAGGTTACCTCAACCTCCTGTCCAACAAGAGTCCATTCAGGAGCAGGTCCATACACTGGCATGTAGACAGGACCTGTCACAACCACTCTGGGAGACACCCTGGGCGATGATTGGTTGTGGCACAACACCCCTGGCCTAGGTGAAGGGGGTACGAGCTGATGGAGCATGCAGCATGCAGACGCTCCACCAAAATCAGTCCTGAGGTGCACGTAAACAGAAAACAACATGTTAACACATATTTGTCATATCAAATGAAGAGCAAGTAAGGCTGAAGAAGGCAAAACTTACACCATCATAATACCACCATGTACAGCTGACGAAGGGGGAGGTGATCGGCCATATACACAAATGTTAAACCTGGAAGAAGTGTCACATAATCAATTGTGTAATCACACAATTCTAAGAAATATCTGTTAGCACAGTGTCACTGAAGAGAAAAAAATACAACAAAAATATGTATTTTACACACCCATGCGTGCAGCAACACGATGATATACTTGACGTAGCGCTGTTTGTAGTTCTGGCTTGACAGTCAGGCAAGATGGAAAGTCAAGCACAAACACCTACAAAATAGTTGTATAAAAAAAACAAAAACCCAAACAAACATAAAAATGCAAAATAAATTCATGAATATTCTTGTTATTGAACTATGGATCATGGAATTACTTGATATTGATAAAACAAAGTGGCGATGACATTCAT
The DNA here is from genome assembly GCF_046127955.1 of Nelusetta ayraudi. Taxonomy (NCBI): domain Eukaryota; kingdom Metazoa; phylum Chordata; class Actinopteri; order Tetraodontiformes; family Monacanthidae; genus Nelusetta; species Nelusetta ayraudi. The sequence continues at coordinate 355,660 of NW_027466087.1, forward strand.
GTGTTGAAATTTGTTTGTCACAGCAGATAAAAAAACCTTGGGCCAGCGGTCCAACACAGTTGCCAGTAGCGCAGCAAAAGTCTGTTACAAGCCCGTGTTCAAGGTTGTTGCCCGGGGCGAGAACACAAAACCATCCACAAGTGGACAGAGATGTGAGTCTCCCACCACCAGAACAAAAACATAAAGAAACTCGTGGCTTGACAAAATCACGACCCATACCTTCTTGTCTGGTTGCTGGGCCTTAAGAACGAACTTGCACTGTTTTGTCAGTCAGGAGCAAAACGGGCCATCTTCACTCCCAGGTCGCTGACCAGTACCGCGCCCTGTGTAAATTGACAAAAAAGAAAAATCTAAATATGTTTTTGTAAGATTTTTTTGGAATACAACATAACAACACAGGCAGAACATGAAATCATGAACGTGGAAGTACTCACGACGTTCAAAGTCCTTCCGAGGTGGAAAAGGTGTCCAATCCCGTTTTTGCTCCAGGCGTCGTTTCATGGCCAGAGAGCGACGGAATGCCTTGGTGTTCGGCATCTGAACAATGAAATGAAAGATTGTGTCATTTTCAATGAAGGACAATGATAACACAAGTTTACAGAAAAAAGTGATGTTTTCTCACACACGACATCAAAACACAGAAAGGTTTCTGTACCTTTGCAGCTGGAGACGATGAGCTTAAATCAATAAAGCAAAAGAAAATGTGTATGTGTACTCTTGGACCCTAACCCTAATGCCATACAAGTCTATGGGGTGAAATTTCAACTTTGTCCTACAGATATGGGGCCACTTGCTTTTTCATCAGGAGCCCCCAAGAAGCACCCACGCCAAATTTGGGGCTTCTAGTACTTGAGGAACCCCGAAACCCTAACCCTAATTTCAGCTAAGCCTAACCCTAACCCTAGTTTCAGCCTTATTGTTAACCCTAATTCAATGCAAGTCTATGGGCTGAATTTTCAACTATGTCCTAGAGACTTGGGGCCACTTGCTTTTTCATCAGGAGCCCCCAAGAAGCGCCCACGCCAAATTTGGGGCTTCTAGTACTTGAGGAACCCCGAAACCCTAACCCTAATTTCAGCTAAGCCTAACCCTAACCCTAGTTTCAGCCTTATTGTTAACCCTAATTCAATGCAAGTCTATGGGCTGAATTTTCAACTTTGTCCTAGAGACATGGGGCCACTTGCTTTTTCATCAGGAGCCCCCAAGAAGCGCCCACGCTAGATTTGGGGCTTCTAGCCAATGAGGAAAAATTTGGAGCAGACAGGACAGGGTTACAGCTGAGAAGGCACTTAAGATCCTCAAAGGACTGTTGCCACTCACTAGACCAAACAAATGGTTTCAATGGACTGGTTAATTCTTCTCTCGTGGCCGGCAGCTCCACTGCCTTGGTGCTGGAGATGCCCGCTCAGGGGCGCCGCCAGGAATTTTGGGCCCCCTTCAAAAAAACAAAAACAAATGGGCCTCCTGTGCGCAGCGCTTGTCAAAAGCACATCACTCAAAAAATACAGTATAGTTCAATAATAGTGCTTGAGTCCATCTTTGACAGTGTCAATGTATTTTTATTGTGAATTCGCCACAAAGCAAACTCTTAACATTTATGAATGATTCATGAAAAAAACACTTGATGTCTCTCGGACAAAGTTGAGCTTTGACCTTCATAGACTTGCACTGCATTAGGGTTTAGCGATAAGGCTGGAATTAGAGTGAGGGTTTCGGGGTTCCTCATGGGCTAGAAGCCCCAAATTTGGCATGGGTGTGTCCTGGAGGATCCTGATGAACCTGAAAGTGGCCCCATGTCTCTGGGACAAATTTGACCTTTGACCTCCATGGACTTGCATTGAATTAGGGTTAACGATAAGGCTGAAACTAGGGTTAGGGTTTTGGGGTTCCTCAAGAACTAGAAGCCCGAAATTTGGCGTGTGCGCTTCTTGGGGGCTGCTGATGAAAAAGCAAGTGGCCCCATGTCTCTAGGACAAAGTTGACCTTTGACCCTCATAGACTTGTCATTAGGGTTAGCGATAAGGCTGGAATTAGAGTGAGGGTTTTGGGGTTCCTCATGGGCTAGAAGCCCCAAATTTGGCGTGGGTGTGTCCTGAAGGATCCTGATGAACCTGAAAGTGGCCCCATGTCTCTCGGACAAAGTTGACCTTGGACCCTCATAGACTTGTGTGGCATTAGGGCTATCGATATGCGATACACACCTGGTGAGTTTAAGACTTAGTGACTCTACGTACACGAATGTATGGGGTACCCCGTCCTTACTTTGTTCCAACCTTCCCTCCACAAACCTGGCTGTCCAGTGCAGAAGTCAAAGTGAGAGAGAGAACAAAGAAGGAGGAGGGCCTGTGACGCCACTGCTGATTGGCTCGTTGGTTGGTTGAATGAGCCAATTCTAGAGCTCCCCTCGGTGTCCACACACTGCAAAATATATCTAAGAAACAAACACTTAAATTGAGAAAGAACAGGCTAGAAACAAGTCAAATTATCTGCCAGTGCAGTAAGATATTTAGACTTGGTAAGATTTCTTAAAATAAGACGATATATCTAGGCATTTGAAGAATGGAAAAACTCTTGAAATAAACAGTAAAGCACTCATTCCAAGGACTGTACTAAGTCAAATAAACTTGATACTAGCTTCTCAATTCTTTTTTCACGTTTGCTTCTTTCTTAATTTGAATGAAAAGATCTTAAAACCAGACCTACTAACAGTGCAATTCTTCTTAATTTAAGTGTTCACAATATGAGCTTTTTTTTTCTCAAAATGAGACAAAGCATCCACCCCCCCCCTACGCCCACTCCCCCCCCAAAAAAAATAATTAATCAAACAGAATTAATATTGTCAACAACTATTTATTCACTTAAATTGCTGACAGTGCCTTCACTGCCTTGTAATAAAAACGTCACAAAGGCATTGCATCTTAAAACAATCTCAAGCAATCATTTCTAGAACGCAAGTAACAATTGTTACAATATTCACCGTCATCATTATTGAATATTGATTCAGATTCCCAGACACTCAGTTACACAAAAAAAACAAAAACAGTATGGGGACAGCATATAGTGTTGTGTTCCTATCACCACTGATAACATGTTTAGGGGAGTGTATCACTACCTATGCCTAGTACACAGCTCTACTCCCCAATAAAATCTTTCCATTCTGCCATGGTCTTTTTTGTATGAGGCTGTGGCGTCTCACTCATGGATAGTGTCCTGTAGCACTTCTGTCTGAATGACAGAGAGAAGGGTTGCCACACACTTTTGGATATGTGAGGTGCAGGGCATAGTAGTAATCCATCAGATGAAGCAGACCGTCACTCAAGTCTTCCTTGGCAAGCGTGGTGGCGGGAGTGGCTCCAAGACAGATGAGACAGCGGGTCCCATCAAACAGCAACACAGGAGTGCAGAAAGACCTCTTCTGCGAGTACATTGTGGGATCTTCTGTTGGCTAAAGAAAAAGAAGAAGGAAACGCCACATCCATGCATGGAACTATGAAGTGTTGAATGTGAGAAAATGCAAACAAACTTTCACCTGAATGACATGAAGCAGTGCCTCACTGGCATGTCCCAGCTTCTTCGGTGGTGGACTTGGTGAAGGAAAGAGTGTGGGGAGTGCCCTGAGCAGCGCGATGGAATATTCCACTGGAATAGAAGAAATCAACTTTGAGTTCAAAGTTAGTCTTCCTAAAAATGAGTCTTAGGTTTGTGTTGATCACAAAAAAAATCTTATTTTTTCAGCATGAAGAGTATTACCATTCTGCATCTATTCATTCAGCGCAACATAAACCATCCTATGTCCAAGGAAACAGCTACACAGTCAATTAGAGACACAGCAAAATGACTCTACTGAACTACAACCAGCGTTATGCGTGGCTTCATCACTTCATTTTTTTTCCAAACACCATAAAATTACACATTGGTGCAGAAGTCTTCCCATCTCTTTTTTTAGTTCATCAATGAATTTTCTGTTGCCCTTATCCAGAATGCGCCGCAGCTCATTCATCGCCTATAATGCAAGTCAATGTTAAAATCTGCAAAAATGCTTGCTTTTCATCATAAACCAAAACAAGTTCATCACTTACACGATAAAGATCCTTGACACATGGATATGCATCCAGGATCTTTGTTGGCCTTGTCCTGTTCTTTCAGAACATCACTATCGATGAAGGATCTTCTTGCTTGAAACTGCAGGTCAAGAATTTGGGAGACAGCATCTTGGTTGGGTTTTGGTTTCTTGTACAGCTCCTGCAGGGTCTGATAATGTCTGGCCTGTGCTGTCAGACCATCTTTGGCTGATGAAATGGAGGAGACAAATCAGTAAATCAGTCAAATGGATGAAATTGTTTGGAGCATCAAAATATATCAAATGACAATTCAAATGTAAAAATGCCTGTGATATATCATGATATCCAAAACTATCATAACATTGCCTAGCTTTCATACATTATCATTATTATTAAAATGGACATGTTTCTACTTACGTGAAGTGTGGCCATTATCAGAACTGCGCCCTGGTGTGTGACACAAAATAATTGTTGATCCACCAATTGAGTCTGCATCATGATCTTCTTCTTGGTCACTTGCTGAGAAGTCAATGCGATGCCTTTTCTTCTTGTGGCCCCTCTCTGGTGAATCTCTTGCGAAGATTCTTGTAAGTGCTCGCCTGTGGTAAATTAAATTTCACTCATTGAAAGAACAAATAAAGATGGAAAGTGAACATGCACAGATAAAAAAAAGTATCAGCCAAAAATAACCACACGCTTCAAAATCTTCACACTTTTTTCACAAAAAGTGCGCAAAATAATATAATCACTTACATGTTTCATTGTTTTGTCTTAATCCTTCAGCATGGGATAATACTCCACTAGTCTTTTAGCCATTGCAGTGACTTCATGCTTAGAAGGGTACCGGACCCCCTCTCCTTGCTGACTAGCTCTCAAGATAGAAATCATGCTGGTGACAGTGTTTCTCACCAGCCTGCATCTCAGCTCTTTGAACATGACACATTTCCCCTCACTGGCAGTGCGGGCCATCTGGAAGTAGTGCTTACGAGCTTGCTCCAACTCACTGTCTGTATAGAGGGTGGGCAAACTTTTTTAGCAACGGGCCACATGACAGACCTGCATCGAGTCGGCGGGCCACGGAAGGGGGGGTTGTAGGTAGGTACAGAATTCATAATTCAGTGCCTTGGAGCGAATAGCTTCGCCACTCAACTGGCCAAGAGACATGTGGCCTGTCCTTCTCCAATGCAAGCGGGTGGGAAAAGCACAGGAGTTGGTGTCTGCTCTTTTCTTAGAAGACAGCCTGCAATATGATGTTGTAAAGGAAGCAATTTTTCCTGCTTATGAGCTTGTTCCTGAGCCCTACTGGCAAAAATTTAGGAACCATAGAAAATCTAGTGGTCAAATCTTTGTCGAGTTTGCATGGGAGAAAAGCAACCTCTTTGATAAATGGTGTGCAGCTAATGATGTCAAAAATGACTTTGAGTCACTCCGTGAGCTCGTTCTTTTAGAAGATTTTAAAGACTCTTTGCCAGAGAAGGTGGTAATGTTCTTGAATGAACAGAAAGTGTTGTCATTGTCCAAGGCTGCTGTCCTCGCAGATGAGTTTGTGTTGACCCACAAAAATGTCATCTCATCTTCCCCCCCGATCAGACACGCCTTCTGCTTCTCGTCCCACAAGAGCCGAGTCTAGCCACCTCCCCCTTGAAAAGGCTAGAGGGAAGGGACTTCTGGTTTGGCCATAAAGCGGTAGACTGCGCGACACCAGGGCTCTCGACCGTCTAGGGTAAAAACTCCCCGAAAACTTGAATGACTATTGTCAGATATCATATTAACTACAAAGTGATCAGGGGAACGTTGGAATGGGAAGGAAAACTCGATTCAACCAAAACAGAAACACGGTAACAGACAATATAGCGGAACTACCAGCTTGCTCTGAAACAGAGGGAGATGGCGAAACAAACTCCTCGTGACTAACGACGCGAAAAAGGGCTCGGACATAGAAATTATTAGCAAGGAGATACGGGATTTAAAAATGGAATCAAAAGAAGTCCTTCGCACGTTTGGAGAAACACTGAGGAACGACGTGGAAAAAGACTTGGACGACTTCAAAGACGAAATAAATCAACAACTTGCGAAAGTCATCACCGAACAGGAGCTCCAGACCGGCAAGATCAACGAGGCTGAGTCGCGGATTGAAAAGCTAGAACGTTGGGCACAGGAAGCTAATGACGCTCTGGTCATATCACAGAACAAAAAGCTCTTCAGGACAAGTTAACTGACCTGGAGTCCAGGCCGAGGAGAAACAACCTACGTATCTATGGAGTCACTGAAGGAGAGGAGGGAGAATCTGTGGCCATGTTTGTGGAAGACCTGCTGAAAAGCAAACTGCACCTGCCAGCACATTTTAATTTCCAAATTCAGAGAGCACACCGCTCATTTGCACAGAAGCCAGCGGACGGTGCCCAACCGAGACCCATCATTGTTAACTTTCTGGAATTTACTACCAAAGAGAGGGTCCTGAGAGAGCTATGGACAAAGAAAATAGAACTGGGGAATAAAGTACCGTCATTCCATCACGATTACGCGACAGAGATGGTCCAAAAGAGAAAGGAGTACAACACTGCTAAAAGAATCCTGAAGGAGAAGGGCATCCGCTTCCAGACGCCATTCACCAAGATGAGGACCCACTGGGATACGGGAACTCGAACCTACAACAGCGCAGAGGAGGTAAAGGAGGAATTGGCGAGACGCGGCCTGGCGGAGAAGACGGCGGTGGCGACGGGTGCGGAGGGGCCTGCGGCACTCGGTGCCCCGCACTACGACGGAGTGGCAGTGCAAGGAGGGATCCTGGAGGGGCTACGCATCAGCAGCGACACGAGCCAGAGAAAAGCTACAAGAGTTTCAAAGATTCTTTGATTAAATTCAGAGAATACAGGGAAGAAAGCTGGTAGGGATGTTCTAGTATGACCGGTGTTTTTAGTTGACAAATTATTAAAATTGAATTCCCATGTTAATAGAAAAGAGACTGTGGGAAGTCCGGGTCGCTCCTTTTTTTCTAACGTTGGACTCATTTAGAACGACTAAAATACTCATTGCAGGTTCAAGTGTCATTTCTAAGTTAGGTTAGATTTTTGACTGCCTTCACGCGGGCCGGACAGAGACACGCCGTAGTTTGGCCATGCCTGATCTACAGGAAACACATCTCTCTCTCAACAAGAGCACGACACACTGAAAAGATTTGGATATAGAAATGTTTTTTTTTAGCTTGTTCAGGAAAGGCCCAAAGAGAGGTGTCACAATATTAATCTCTAATTCTATCAGTTTTGAAGTTGTTAAAAAAATAAATGACAAAGAAGGGAGATATGTAATAGTCAAAGGGAAATTGGATGATAACTCAGTTACTTTGGTCCAGGGTTGGACAAGTGCTTTTTGAAATCACTGTTTGAGATCATAGCTGTGGAAAGTGAAGGAATCCTAATATGTGCAGGGGATTTCAACATGATTTAAAAGCTAAACTCGACACAACTAATGGCAACAGAAGTCAGACCCGCCTGTCGAAACTTGTCAACGTCTCTCTAGCCGAACTAGGGATGTTTGATGTTTGGAGGGACCTCCACCCGTTACAGAGGACTATTTTTTTTTATTAACATTACAGACAGATACAGAATAGAGGAATGTAAAATAGGAACGACTGACTTGTACTGACACAGTATTAATTACCTTATTATTTGTCTAAATAAGAGGAAGAAAAACACACTTTGGAGATTAAATGTGGGTATGCTAAATAATCCAAAAACACTCGAGGAGGTTAAGAAAGAGATTAAATGCTCTATGGAGAAGAACATAGATAGTCCAGTAGACACTACCATACTGTGGGACACAATTAAAGCTGTGATGAGAGGGAGGTTAATAGCGAGGGCAGCCTATCAAAAAAAGACTAGATGTGGCGAGGGGGAGGGTCTGGTGGAGGTGGAGACAATTCTGATGGTGGGTATAAAGGTGGGTATAAAGGAAAATTGGGGTGGTGGTGGTGGGGGGGGGGGGGGGTTGCCTGACAACGCCACCTGGGGAGTTGCACCCCAGGAAATAAACTATAATAAAATTCCACGGGCTACACAGGTTCGTTACGCTTTGAAATTTAAGAGGACGAGACAGACTTCCAATGAAACAGCTTTATTTGACAACAATTTAAAATAGACCAAGTTTAGCTGCTTGAGTGTCAAAGAAATAAGAACCATACCAAAAAGACTGTTCAACATAAGAAAATAAGGGGAACAGGGCCAAAGAAACCAAAGAAAACTCAAAAAAGGGAATAAACAAAGCTAAGGGAATCACTACAAGCCAAAATTCACGCTATGCCAACTCCTTAGTTATTCTTCGCGCACACACACACACACACACACACACACACACACACACACACACACACACACACACACACACACACACACACACACAGGACCAAAACCCAAAACAAAAAGGTAACGATCACTGGGGAACAAGATATTAATGAACTAAAAAAGGAAATCAAACTATAACAAAATCGCTACTCAACAGAAAACCCAAAGTTTCACCAAAATTTCACAACAAAACAAAGAAAAGAAAACCAACCAAAGAAAGTGGTTACGCTAACAAAAGAAACAGACAAACTGAATTGTCTAAACCAAATAAACCAAAATCAAAGGAAAAGTGTCCGCGTTGTGTTGTTGTGTTGCTGTTGGAGGGCTACAACAACACAATGTCTTCGATGCTACGCTTTGTGCCGTCGCCACGGACCCCAAACTCTCGTTCTTGTTGGATGCGGGTTCTGCGCAGACTGGTGGGAGAGTTTGTGTACAGGTTTTGCAAAGGAACGGTGTCTTCAGTTATACACACGCTCATTAAAGAGCCGACCGTGGAGGAAGCTTGTGCCGTTTCCAGCAGAATAACAGCGAAATTATCGAAATGAAAACAAATCAGAAAAACATCTCTTTGCTGTGCTTTTATTTACAAGTTGAAATTCTTCTAACTTACAAAAAATGTGAACAAAAAGGTAGAAATATAAATACGAACAAATACGTATTTGTTCAGGGCTGCGCAAAGCAGGAGCCCTGCATTTGCTGCGCTACCCTTTTAAAAAAGGTCTCTGTTGTGTGTAATTTTAATATGTCCATCTCTTTTAGAAGAGAAAGCATCGCCCCGGTCTCATCCTCTCTCCAAATGTCAACATTCTTATTCGCGTTTGCTGGTTGTTTCACGCCGTCTGTTTTGTTAGACGACGTAGTTGTGCGGTGGCGCGTGCGCACTTGCGTTGTCCAGTTAATCGTCCGACTAAGGCGTATACATGGCCGAGAAATTAGAATTCCAATCGCATTATCTGGGTGTCTCAATCGGAGTTCTCCGATTCCAATCGGAGTTCTCAAACTCCGATCAGAATCGGACTAAGGCAATAATTCAAATTTCTCTAGTACCATGTAAACGCACTGAGGGACGCAAAAATTGCACTCCGGCGCAGGTGTGATTGATGACGCGAAGGTGGGGGCAAACCCACCTGCCACATAAAGAAGAAGGTTACAAGAAGCTGGTAAACCAATGAACAACTCTGGAACAGCAACAAAAAAGCAATAAGGACGATACAGTGTCACAACAAATAATCGGTGTCAGAAGGGAAATAGACGATGTCTTGAGGCTAGATGTTGAGAAAAAGCTGAAATTCATCAAACAGACCCACTATGAATCAGGCTGCAAATCAACCAAATATTTAGCAAGAGGAATAAAGGCCCAGCAAGCTTCTCATGCAATATGTAAAATTAGAGACCCATTAACGAAACAGCTACTACTTGAACCTGAAGAAATAGAGAGGGTTTTTAAAGATTACTATGAAAATCTATATACCCAACTCACGGCTAAAGAAGATTGTGAGATGAAAGAATTCCTTGACTCATTGGACCTACCAGCCATTGGAGATGTGCAAAATAGAAAACTCATTTCCAGTATAACCAAAAAAGAAATAGATGCTGCCATTAGCAGGCTTAAAATCAACCAAAGCGCCAGGTAGTGATGGGTTTCCTAGTGAGTGGTATAAAACATTTGGAGAAGAATTAACCCCGATACTCCTAAATTCTTTTAATCTGACTCTGACAGAGGGCAAACGGCCTCCCTCATGGAAAGAGGCTGTCATTCCAGTTATTCCAAAAGAAGGGAAAAATAAGGAACTTTGTGAATCGTATAGGCCCATTTCAATCTTAAATGTTGACTAGAAGATCTTTACTTCAATCATCTCAAAAAGACTTGAAAGTTTTATGCCGGACTTGATAGATGAGGATCAGTCAGGTTTTATAACAGGTAGGCAGACTCAAGATAACATTAGACGGGACCGTCTAGGGCTGGACGATAATTCGATAACGATATATATCGATCGATAGACGTGTGCTGCGATAGGAAAAAAAGGGGTGGATAAAAAGTTTGATAGAAAAAGTTTCACTTCCTTTTTCATCATAGCCAATCATGTAGCTTAATATTACGGTCATTTCTTCCTCCAACCAATCGCAAACGCAGACCCAGTGGCTCCACGTTGTCGGAGGAATCCGCTGCCAGCGCCAGCACCAAGCAAGTAAAGCAGACCAAACTGGACTTCTTGCAGTAAATACGACAAAGCGTCCAAGCGCCATAAGGACATCACCCATGTAGTAACATGCTTCATAGCGAGGGATATGCTGCCAATAACCACCGTTGAAAAGCTTGGCTTCAAACAGCTTCTCGCCACTCTTGATATGAAGTTCCAGACTGCAAGTATTTTTCAAACACAGCTCTTCCTCGTCTGTACAACGAGTGCAGGGAATCAGTGCAAAACGAGCTGTTAACCGCCACAACTTCAGACCTCTGGTCGAGTCGCACGTTCGAGCCCTATCTCAGCCTATTTTTTTTTTTAAATAAATAAATGATAATAATAATAATAATAATAATAATAATAATAATAATAATAATAATAATAATAAAAACAATTCAGTTGTGTTTAAAAAAGGTGGTTGAATAAAAGTTTGAATTTGAATTCAGTGCTCGTGTGTTCTTTATTAAAAGTCTGTCATGAAGTAATAGTATAAAACATCCAGTTAATTAAAATATGTTTTAAATTTTTTTGATAATTATCGATATCGATCAATATGACTTTTTTTTATATCGATATGCTTTTTTTCTATATCGTCCAGCCCTAGGACTGTCCTATACATAATAGATCAGCTCCAAAAGTTGTTACTGGTGAGCCTTGACTGTGTGAATTGGAGATTTCTGTATCAAGTTCTTGGGAAACTAGGGTTCCAAGAAAAGTTAATACAGTGTATTCAAGGTCTCTACCAAGAACCTACGGCAAGGGGGAGGGTCTGGCGGAGGTGGAGACAATTCTGATGGTGGGTATAAAGGAAAATGGGAGGAGGGGGGGTTGCCTGACAATGCCACCTGGGGAGTTGCACCCTAGGAAATAAACTATAATAAAATTCCTCGGGCTACACAGGTTCGTTACGCTTTGAAATTTAAGGGGACGAGATGGACTTCCAATCAGTCAGCTTTTTTAACAGGTAGGCAGACTCAAGAAGACATTAGACGGGTCCTATACATAATAGATCAGATCCAAAAGCAGGGCCTGCGAGCTGTTACTGGTGAGCCTTGGCTGTGTGAATTGGAGATTTCTGTATCAAGTTCTTGGGAAACTGGGGTTCCAAGAAAAGTTAATACAGTGTATTCAAGGTCTCTACCAAGAACCTACGGCAAGGATAAAAATTAATGGTACTCGTCAAGGATGTTGCCTTAGCGCTACATTGTTTGCTATGTTCATTGAGCTGCTGGCACAAATGATCAGACAAAG
>NW_027466087.1:372500-415000 GCF_046127955.1 Nelusetta ayraudi
TTTTCGTTAACTATTATAACCGTGGTCAGGACCTCCAGTCAGAAGATCCACTGGAGGACATTTAGAGCAAACAGTCAGACAACAGCAGCTGAAAAATGGAGTTTGGATGCTTTCAGCTTCAAGTCGTGGACAGAAAATGATGCTCACACTGTCACACTGATGTTTTCTTCTCCAACCTTCTCTCAGCTCCAGAGGTTGGTGGTCTGCAGGAGCTTCTACAGCAGCAGAAGATCAGTCTGGAGAGGAGATGTGAACGTGTGACTGAAGGTGAAGAAGCAGGAAGTCAAACTCTCCTCAACAGCATCTACACTGAGCTCTACATCACTGAGGGACTAAGTGAGGAGGTCATCAGAGAGCATGAGGTCAAACAGCTGGAGACCAAGAAGACCAAGAAGACCAAGGAGATCCTCCACGACCGTCCAATCAGGTGCAGCCAGATCTTTGAAGCCTCACCTGAGCAGCAGGGACTCGGGGAGTCAGAGTGGTGCTGACCCGGTCTCTGGGCTGGACTGGGAAGCCTTGGGGTCCCACTGGTGGAGCTGGAGGAGGTGACTGGGTCCAGGGAAGTCTGGGGGTCTCTGCTGAGGCTGCTGTCCCCGAGACCTGACTCCGGATACGGCAGTAGAAGATGGATGGATGGATGGATGGATGGATGGATGGATGGATGGATGCCAGGTGATAGAACATTTCATAAAAACGGACTCTGCATTATAACTTCTATTACACTCTAAAAAACTCACTCCAATAGAACTGCACTCGTCCTTCTCTCACATTACATTGGATCACAATGACCAAACAACACAACAAAGACAATGATCCAACTGTACTGCCACGTCCAGACTCAGTGTTGGTCTGTAGGCCTCTTGGACCTTCATGTGAACCACTGCGTGTTGACTGGAGGTGAAACATGACTGACTGCTGTCCTCCTCCCTGGACAATGCAATCTCACTTTCATTCTGCTGCAGATGGCCATTTTCATTTTACACCGTCCAAATTTACAGCTCAGGGCGCTGGGACGAATTCCAAATTGTGTGCAGATACAGGCGTACACTTCAAATAATTATGAGAAAAATCCAACGTAAAGAGAGCACTTCCATGAGGAAATAGTCAACATGAAATTTCGTCCTCTACTGACACCTGCTGGTCAAATTGAATCGTTGCAAATATTGTGAACAAGTTGTCATCTAATTCTAATCCGAAACAATATGGCCATTCGAAGTCAACTATTAAGACAATTAATCAGGTTTGTACTGCTTGATTGAACACATTCATCCCGTTCCAGTGCACTAAAACCCACTTCCCTTCAGGACCGTGTCAGCGAAGCCAAAACTTCTTTGAGTGACGCTGTTTCCCAGCATGCAATGCGAGCTAGCGATTCACAATACTATTCCATCACAAACATGGATGTAAAAAATAAAAAGGGACGAAAAATGAAACTTCAGGAACAGCAACCATTGCAATACAAGCAGAACTGGGCCGAAGTTTTATATTATGTACACCATAATACAGCCTTCTGGTGGACAAGCCATACTATTTAATCCGTGTCTTCCTATGGCACTTCCGTGGGTAGAAACTCGTCGTAGAGGTCACGTGCTGGGTGCTCGTCACCCCACCAACCACCTCGGAGAAGGTCTAACAGGAGAAGCTTGCTGCCGGAAATGATGCACGACAAGTGGATGTGACGCTAATGAGTGCGATGGATGAGGTAGAGCAATGCTCCAGAACCCGATTCAGACTACTCTCCCTCCACTTTTTTTGTTTTGTATGAGCGTTTAAAAAAAACAACATAATAATAATCGAATACACACACACCCGAATCCAACAAAAACGAGAGTTTGGGGTCCGTAGCGACGGCACAAAGCGTAGCATCGAAGTGTTGTTGTAGCCCTCCAACAGCAAACAACGTTCTTGTCTGCCTTTTAAAATAACCAGGAGCACAAGAAATAGGGTACACCTTATCTGCAAAGCAAGTAACACGTACATTATGAACTATCGTTCCATATCATAATAGATTTAATATGTCAACCGAAAGCAGCTGACTGGCTGAAAAGACTCACTCCACCCCCTAGTGTTGGGAGGAGGACACGTTCCCGTCAACAATTTGAATTTCTCAGCTGCATGGATACGGGGACCAAGCTGAGAACTCCGATTGGACGAGAAAACCGAATTATTGCTTAGTCCGATTAAGCTCTGCATGTAAACGCACTGATTGATTAACATGGGCGCTGAATGGAAGCGCTCGGCGCTTCGCTTAGCTTTGCGGCGCTTCCACGTCCAGTGTGAACCGGGCGGAACTTTTCAACATTTTGACGTGGCAGACGCGGGACGATCGTTTTCTATCAGGAGTGTGCACTACATAATCTGTATCGGAAAGTTTGCGCTCCACGACATACGGACCAGAAAAACCAGCCTGCAAACGGGAACCGGGTAACGGCAACAATACCAACACTCGGTCGCCTGTCTCAAAAACTCGAGCCACAGCTTTCTTGTCAAACTGCCGCTTCATTTTAGACTGGCTGGCGACAAGAGTTTTGTGAGCAGTTTCACAAGCACGATGCAAGCATTCACGAAAAAAAATGACGTAATCTAACACATTATTCTCTACTCATTTAACATTGGAAAGCCACTTACCCCTTAACAGACGTGAGGGTCCTCTCACCGAACACTAAATCAGCTGGGCTGAACCCGAGGGACTCCCACACATACAATCGACGACTGAAGATACACTTTATGCTGCGGAACCATCACTGTGCTCATTTTAACCCCCCCCACACACACACACACACACTAAAATATACGAATTGCAGTAGGTTGGTTTTGTTGCTCTTGGTTGTCCGTTAGTTTTTTGAGAGTTAGTAGTAGATAGATCCCGAGATAGTAAGTTTGATAGATGGATAGAAATAGATAAGTTAAAGTTACACACACACACACGCACGCACGCACATATATATATATATATTTATTAACCTCTTTCAATGAACTCCAAAAGACTCACCTGAATCAGATACCCTGCAAGGGCAACTATCTTGTCTCAGACCTTCCCGAGGTGATCGGTGGAGTGACGTGCAACCAGCACGTGACCTCTACGATGAGCTTCCACCCACAGAAGTGCCATAGGAGGACACGGCTTAAATAGTATGGCTTGTCCACCAGAAGGCTGTATTATGGTGTACATAATATAAAACTTATATAAAACTTCGGCCCAGTTCTGCTTGTATTGCAATGGTTGTTGTTCCTGAAGTTTCATTTTTCGTCCCTTTTTATTTTTTACATCCATGTTTGTGATGAAATAGTATTGTGAATCGCTAGCTCGCATTGCATGCTGGGAAACAGCGTCACTCAAGGAAGTTTTGGCTTCGCTGACACGGTCCTGAAGGGAAGTGGGTTTTAGTGCACTGGAACGGGATGAATGTGTTCAATCAAGCAGTACAAACCTGATTAATTGTCTTAATACTTGACTTGGAATGGCCATATTGTTTAGGATTAGAATTAGATGACAACTTGTTCACAATATTTGCAACTATTCAATTTGACCAGCAGGTGTCAGTAGAAGACGAAATTTCATGTTGACTATTTCCTAATGGAAGTGCTCTCTTTACGTTGGATTCATAACACTCCATGTGGATCTTTTCACTCTGGCATTGAAAGGGGGTGCTAGCGCTAGCCGGTTGCTTGCCGAACCACATAGTCACACCGTTTATATACAACAACTCGTCATCAATATCTCTAAAGTAGAAGTCAAGAACTTTTTTCAAAAACGATAACTAACTCAAACTTTTTTGTGTGTTTATAAAAACAAACTAAAACAAACTTAAATTGAAGTCATATTTCACTTCGTTTACGTCTGTCAAATGAATATTTGCCCAGGAAAATCTTTTAGTTTTACGCAGCAGCACCTAAATGCACCTCGCGTTCTGTGACGTCACCCCTCTTTCACAGCAGTATGTTGACGAGCGACTCGCGGCGGGAAAGTCCGATATGCCACTTTTTCCCAATACGACGAAGAGAGTGACAAAAGCCAATGTCTTGTGGTGGAAAGACACAAAATATGTGGCTTGCTTCTAAAAAGGGAAAAACCCCGACAAACCTCCATTTAGGAAGCTCGCACAAAGCAGTAGTGAACATTTTTATTGAGACTGGAAAGTAGACACGACAGTTTGACTCAGTTGACTCAAATATCCTGTGGTGATGAGAGTGGTTATGGCTATCTGATAAAGCAAGATTTAATATTGGGAATTTAACAAAATGAAAAGGAACCGACAAGGCCACCCTGGGAATTTCACCCAGGGAGTTCTACTAAACACAAAAGTAATAATTAGGCACACAGGTAAGTTCTACGAGGAAGGAGTAGGAGACGTGGTTCAGAATGTTTAAAATATCAAACCAACTTTTATTCAACATTTAAAAATAAAAGGAACAAACAGACCAACACTTAAAACGGAGCTACTGAGCTCCTTATTCTTGGTGTGGAAACTGAGGCTTACCAATGAGGGGGCCAAACGGGGGAGGAACCAAAGAAAACAAGGAACACCCCACTCACACGTGACACACCTGCAAAGAAAGTGAAGTGCCAAAAAAAAGAAGAAAACAACCACAATCCCGGGTCACAGCACGCGAAGGGGCCCACCACCCGGGACACCGCCACCACCAGCAGCTGTCAGCGACTACAAAAGAAAAGATAAACAGTTGGTTACTAAAAGTTCCCTAAAATCTGTCACATGTACTGAAATAGCAAGAAAAACAAACAAACAATGCAATGACACACACACACACACACACACACACACACACACACACACACACACACCAACCAAGTTCCCACCAACCACGCACACGCATACACGCACGCACACCACTGTAGCTGGACCGGCGACTTGATAGTGTAACGTCTGCTGTCTGAGGGTCAGCAGTGGCGACGTAAGCAAACAAAGAAAAACACAACGAGAACGGAAAAACAACAAGTAAAACCAAGGCGGGACGGAAGCAACATGCACCGTCCACCGTCTGTACGGGGCGGCTAGCACAATCAAGTGCGGGCGAAGCGGCAGTGTTCCTGCACTTATCTTATAGGACCGAGTTTTGGGCCACAGGTCTTGATCACCAAGCGTCCTCCAGGTGAGGAGAACAACAAGGAGGCTCTGCGCAGCTTTGTGCTAGCAGGCGGCTGTAGTGTGCCGGTGAGGTGTTCAGGAAGCACTGTAAAAAGAACGGACAGGTGAGGTACTACGTACCTATGCTAATAAGCCATAATAATTTAAATGCTAAAATGTCCGCACCTGATCCTCTTAAAACTCGGGCACACAAATCGGATGTTCAGTGTCCCATTGACCACAATGGACCACTAAACGAAGCTTTTAAGAAAAATGCGAAATGAAGCCACTGAGAGCTAAAACAACATGCAAACAATGCCACAGTGCAGCTTTTCTCAAACGGGTCAATTTTGAAATCATTTTAATCAACTCTGTCTTCATTGATCAGAAGCTTTTTGCAGATTTGGAATTAAAAACATTTAACTGCAGGAATCATAAAATCGTCTCATCAGTGACGTTTATAGAGCCATTAAAAAATTAAATATGTGCTGAACAGACAAACGGAGGTGTAAGAGGCCTGTGTGACCAGCAGGGGGCAGCAGAGGACCGACAGCCGCAAGTTCCTCCTCAGAGAGGCCTGAGTAGGTTCTGCACCTTCAGCTCCTCCAGGAGGTCCTCAGCAAAGTGTCAGAGTTTGTTGGTTTTTTACCTCGGTCGGCAGAGTCACAGTATGAAACTTGTAGCCAGGGGGCGCTGCAGCTCACTCAACACCTACAAGGTTTGAAAAGGAAATTGAGTGGAATTCATCTGGAATGAAACACTACACACTGATTTTCTTCTTCTGTTGATTCAAATGAATTTGACAGAAATAATATCTGAAAAAATAGAAACTAAATGTAAGATAAGAAGATATTTAGCTCTCAGCCAATTCGAGCTGCTGCTCCTGTGTGTGTGTGTGGGTGTGTGCGTGCGTGCGTGTGTGTGTGTGTGTGTGTGGATGTGGTGGTGTGTGTACCTGAATGTGGGAATGGGTGTGTTTAAGTACGTCACTGGAAGTAGGCTGCCAATTAGTGCGGCCTCCGAGGCCGCAACCGCCCCACGCCAGCGACGAGCCCAGGGCGGGGGGGGCCCGGACACGGCACACCCGCCGCAATGCCGGCCAGGAAGAGGCCCGGAGCAGCAGGCCCCCGGACCGGAGGGCACCCGCCCCACGAGGAGCCAGGGCAGGATGACAGGGAGGCAGATACCCCAAGGAGAAGGGACACCACCCGGGGCGAACAGACAGCAGAGCCCGTCCTCCGGACGGGGCCCCCCAGGGCAAGCGAGACCGGACTCATCCCCATGACAGGACCCAGCCCCTTCACCCACCGGGAGGATCGGTACCCAAGGCAGGCCCGGGCACCCAGATGCCCCCCCCCTACGGACCCAGTATGGCGCATCGCCGCAAGTGGCGAGGTCCCCATAGGCCCAGCCGGTCTCGCACCCCAGGGGCACCGGACTGCACAGGGCCCATCCAGAGTGGGAAAGATGCCGGATCCCGCCCCCGCTAGCAGGCCGACCCCACTGTGAGTAGGGGTGTCAATGTGTGTATATGTGCACTTGCTGGTGTGTTGAACTATGGTGCGTTTAAAATGGAAGGGTGGTAAGGCCCTGGGGCAACCACACTGCTGCTGAGCAGGGCGGCGGCCACAGTGCACGAACCACCCCCCCAGGCCCTAAGTGTCTATAATGCTATTAAGATTGGAGAGGGTCTTAAGGCCAGAAGGCCGGGCAGCGACCACCCAAGACACAAATCCGCCGAAACAGAAGAAAATTAATTAATTAATTAAAAATTTAGGGGGAAAAAAAAAAATTAAAAAAACAAAAAAAAAAACACCTATTATGTGACCAGGGGGGACTCCCGGTCAGGGCGCCCCCTCAGCGACATCGGGGCCGGGGACACCACAGGGATCCAGGAGCCAAAGGGGGCCCGCCCCCCCACCGCACCGCACCACCCGGGCACACAGGAGCGGTAGCCGGCGAACGCGCAGCCCCACCCCAGGCATGCGACCCCACCGCGTACGATCCAGCGCCACTCCCCAGACACAGGGACGGACCAGCCCTCCCACCAACAAGGGGGCCCCCAGACCAGAGCCAGGGCCCCCCCCCCCGGAGCACCACCCCCGGAGCACCACCCACCCAACCCCCGACCCCCCACCAACCCGCAAAGCAGTCGAACCCCCCCCCCCCAGACCGCACCCGGCCCGCGGCAGCACGACCACGGCTGCCCACATCAACCAGCAGCCTCAGCTATTGATTGATTACTAGTTAGTTATTGGATGAAGCAGACATTCCTACCAAGGAGGTGTGGTCTAACAGTATATATTGGTCTACAGCTATATTGTGCAATGTGCAGGTGTTGTTTTGTTTTCCAGTTTGTGAGGATTGTTTTCTTAGCGATAGATAAGGAGGTGATCAGCATGCGAGATTCTGCCTTATCTGATGTGATATCACGGAGGTCCCCTAAGAGACAAAAAGAAGGAGTGGCTGTGATGTTGTAACCAACCTGTGCTGATAGATCATTGCATACTACGTGCCAGAATTTATTTACTGGTGGGCAATGCCATACAGCGTGTAGGTAATTATCTGGGACATTAACTGTGCAGTGTGAGCAGGTCTGAGAGGCGGTCATGCCCATCTGAAACATCCGCTGTCCAGTGTAGTGGATCCTGTGGAGTACTTTAAAATGTATTAATTGTAGATTAGGTTGTTTTATCAGTGAAAAGGTGTTCAGGCAGATTGTTCTCCAGAAATTAGAGTGAGGCTAGAGAGACAGGTCTCTTTCCCACTTAACAATTGGGATAGAAATAGTGCAATCTGTATTTGTAAGCAACTCACTCCAATAGAACTGCACTCGTCCTTCTCTCACATTACATTGGATCACAATGACCAAACAACACAACAAAGACAATGATGCCACTGTGCTGCCACATCCAGACTCTGTGTAGGTCTGTAGGCCTCTTGGACCTTCATGTGAACCACTGCGTGTTGACTGGAGGTGAAACATGACTGACTGCTGTCCTCCTCCTTGGACAATGCAATCTCACTTTCAATCTCACAGCCACTAAAAAACCTGATTGTGATTGAGAGGTACTCAGCAGCCAATCACTGTTGGGAGTCCAGCCTTCAAACACTCCTCCTGAATCCACAGTCACATCTTTGGCCCCGATCCTCCACACCACACAACTTGGGATGACAGTGCCACCTACCTGTATACTTTCAGCAGCCAGTCCCATGTTCTGACCCGTTTCCACTGTGGCCTGTTGGCTCATCTGGTCCAAAGTCTGGATCATCAGTGTCCAGGTTCATGGAATCTGTCAGAGTGCCGCCGTCCTGTGATGTAATGATAGAGAATCACTCTATTTATACTAATGTGCAGAACCACTGGAGTGTGGAAGCAGACAGTTACCATAATCCAAATGAAAAAGCAACAGCAGAAATGCTTTTTCATTTTAAGAACGTGGCTGCATTATTTGACTCATAAAAAAAATCGTTAATAAATAATCCAAACTGCATTTTCATTTTCTTATTCATGACTGCTCATTCTTGTACTTAATTCAAATGAAGGAAAACACATTTGAGATTTAATTTTCAAAACATGCACCAGCAAAGAGTTACCAAAATTCAATATGAAATGTAAAATTCCAAAATGAAAAAGCAATAGCAGAATGCTTTTTCATTTTAAGAACGAAGCTGCATTATTTGACTCATAATTAAAATCATTAATAAATATTCCTATATGCATTTTCATTTTCTTATTCGTGTCGCACCTTTTATGACACAATCAAAAAGAAAACTGAGGGCATTGCTTTTTAATTTTCGTGGTCCTGCCCTGCACAAGAGTTACCACAACTCGAAAATGAAATCGCAATCTCAAAGTAAGCGCGCGGCGCAGGAAAGTGACGTCAGCAGCTCTCCACCTCCGCTGTGGGTATGGCGGTATGAGTATATATGAGGAATATTTATTAATGATTTTAATTATGAGTCAAATAATGCAGCTCTGAAGAAGCAGTTTCCATCAGCCTCTACATTCTCATTTGTACACGGCGAACCTAATGGGCCTTTGCAATCAGAAATTGGAAAACTCGCACGGTCCAAATGATTCTTCAAGTTTTTGCAAAGGTCTAAACAAACATCAACATCAAGGGGAGAGAAGTTACACTCTTCATTGGTCACAGCACTGACAAACTCTACGTCAGAATTATCCATGTCAAAGTGAGGAGTTTTGCTCTTCTGAAGTGACTCACTGTTGCCAGCTGGTGCTGGAATTTTAAACCGTGACCATGCAGAACCTTGGCTAATCTAATACCAGTGCCATGATCTGCCACTGCATCTTCACTAGTACTAACTGATGATGGATCACAAATCACATGTACGAGGCGTAGAACTAGCGGAGCAGTCAGAGGCAACAGAAGAAGAAAGAAAAGCCTCCTTAGCTTAGTTGATCTTCTGTGTTGCCTCCTGGACGGTGCTGGCCTCCTCTGGCTTGGTGCTGGCAACCACGGGAGCCACAGGAACCACGGGCACAGCTCTGGTCATCTGTGGCGTCGCCTCCACCTGATTAAAATAAGAAAGATGTGATTTTATGCCAATAAACATAGAAAGGAAAACACTAGGCTTTACACGATCACGATTTTTGTGCCGATCACCGATCAGTGAGTTTAAATAAACCGATCACCGATCACCGATCCGATCACGTTAGGGGCAATAAATACTTGTTTCTGTACACCCCTTGCCTTCTCACGAGCACCGTCTAAAGTTGTTTGCTTTAGCATCCGTTTCAGAGTTTGCTTTTCTTTTTCTTTCTCCGCGTGTTTCTTGAACTCGACATGCTCCTCCGTGTGTATCTTTTCCAAGCGCCTGATTAAATTTGTGGTGTTGAAATTTTTTGCCAAAGTTCCCCCGCGAGGTACTGTAGCGTTGCATATATTGCAGATAGCTTGTGCTATGTCTGTTTCTCTCACTTTGAAAAACTTCCACACCCCCGACACGTTTGTTTGTGTCGCCCATGGATGTTGCTGTCGTGAAGATTCAAAGAAACTTTATTGTCTGTCACATAGCGACAGTACTCAAAACAGGAAGAGGCACGAAGACGAAAATGAAGGTTTTTGAATCATGAATCATTAGCTCTCGGTGTTATGCCCCGGCCTAGGGGGAACCAGGACACAACATAAAGGCTCCCCCCTTCTCCCAGCTCTCAAATTAGACAAAGGTGCTTCGTCCACAGGATGGTTTTTATTAAACGTCACCATCATTGCACTGGCGTCAGGGAGGGCATGGCCAAAACAACAAACAAAATGGCTCTCTTATGGATCTTACCTATGAAGAAAACAATCAAATAAATGACAGTCAAACTAACCTCCTTAACTAAAACACAGGAGAAAAGGGGCACAACACAAATGGCTTTCCTCCCCTACGGGCTACGTGGACACAAAGGGAACTGAAATAGATTACAAAACAGAATTGATGGCTGAACACAGAATGCCGCTGCTGCGGCACATGGCCTCTGGTTGGGAGCTGGGAGAAGGACAAAGAGACCGAGGTGTTGAAGTCCTCCTCCTTAAATATTGGCACCAGCCAATCACCTTTCTGCACCTGGAACAAGCAAAAAAGAAGGGAACACAGGATCTACTGCGCCATCTAGTGCCCAAACGTACACACAGCAGACAAAAGGAACTGATAACAATGTAAACCCAAATCTATACATTTACATAACACTCGGATACAAACAAATAAACATGTCGATGCTGTGAAACTACTTTGGAGGAAATGAGACAGATTAAAAAAGTTTCAACACGACCATGACGTCATTGATCGGTGATTCATGACATGACGCCCGATCATGAACGTTTCAAAAAATGCCAAATATCGGCCGATCCGATACAGCCGATAAGATCAGTGTAAAGCCTAGAAAACACACACAGGTGATGAAGTGGAAATTAATAAGTACAAACCTGCTGCACTGCTGTGACATTGCTGGAGGCAGTTGGACAGTTGAACGTGTTGCCCACACCTGCAAATACAAGGACACAAAGTAACGTTTAAAGAACTGCATTTATTGTCCTATCACAAAGATGCACACAATGAAATACACATATCCCAAATACCAACATGTCATTTGTTTGTTTTGGTTTTTGAGGCAACGCGTGCTGATCGACGTCTCAGGCTGGACATCTGGAAGAACATAAAGAAATTAATTCCTAAACAAAGTAACACACTAATTAAACTGTACATGTACTGTACATATGTGATCTTGTGTTGATAATAGGGGTGGGGCGATACGGCTAACCCACGATTCCATACTGTGACGATATTTGGCCCACGACAATGACAACATCACGACACACGATATCTTCGAAATCTTCGAAATTTTGCAGACGATATGTGACTGAAAAAGAAAAAAATACCCATAAAAAGGAAAATGCCTGTGATCTTGCATTTATTCCAAAACTTTGTATAATGTACAAACAAACGTGCACTGCACAAGCAAACATATTAAAGTGCATGAACATTAATAACTTTCATGTAAACAAGGACAGTGCTTTCTGGTAATGTAAAGTCAGTAGCAACTTGTCTTATCTCAACTTGGGGACTTGGCATATACAAACCGACGGGAAGATGAAAGAGGGAAAAAAATCCTTTCACTGCCCCGATTCTGAAAATCAATAAAAAATGATTCAGACAAAATAAATAAATAAATAACCGCGTCCCCGAAATATACGGGACAAAGTGAAGTGCGTCCCCCATCAGTTCATTACGGGACAGGCTTTTTTATTTGCAAATATGGGACAATCGCGTATTTTATGGGAGGGTTGGCAACCCTATCTAGACCACAGACGGAAATTAAATGAGGTTTTGTCATTTTCCCTAAAAAACGGAACAAATTGTGTCCCAGGAGAGATTTTATCTTTCCCGGGACAGGTGGACAGGTGGTGTTTGGAAAAAAATATTGATATTTGCCGTCAGTGTATCGATTATTTATTGCGACAGAAAGGACAACAATATATTGCAATATTGATTTTTTTTTTTCACCCCTAGTTGATAAGTGTATGAATAATTGTGTGAATGTTACCGTGGCAGCTGGGGAAACCCTGCCAGATGACTCCACGACGGTCTCCATGTGGTCCAGCAGCACAGCCTCACTGAACCACACGGGATTGGACGGGATGTCTGTGTGAAATGCAGTCTCAACAGCTGTTGGTACCGTCTATAAAAAAAAGAGGAGAGGAAATCAGAGTCAACTTAGGATAAGTGTTCATTTTTAAAATAAAAAGTTGCACAGTTTGACAAATACACGATTGGGGGGGGGGGGGGGGGGGAAGAGGGATGAACAGGTTACCTCAACCTCCTGTCCAACAATAGTCCATTCAGGAGCAGGTCCATACACTGGCATGTGGACAGGACCTGTCACAACCACTCTGGGAGACACCCTGGGCGATGATTGGTTGTGGCACAACACCCCTGGCCTAGGTGAAGGGGGTGCGAGCTGATGGAGCATGCAGCATGCAGA
This sequence comes from Nelusetta ayraudi, assembly GCF_046127955.1. Lineage (NCBI taxonomy): Eukaryota > Metazoa > Chordata > Actinopteri > Tetraodontiformes > Monacanthidae > Nelusetta > Nelusetta ayraudi. The sequence continues at coordinate 385,080 of NW_027466087.1, forward strand.
CGCTCCACCAAAATCAGTCCTGAGGTGCACCTAAACAGAAAACAACATGTTAACACATATTTGTCATATCAAATGAAGAGCAAGTAAGGCTGAAGAAGGCAAAACTTACACCATCATAATACCACCATGTACAGCTGACGAAGGGGGAGGTGATCGGCCATATACACAAATGTTAAACCTGGAAGAAGTGTCACATAATCAATTATGTAATCACACAATTCTAAGAAATATCTGTTAGCACAGTGTCACTGAAGAGAAAAAAATGTATTATATGTATTTTACACACCCATGCGTGCAGCAACACGATGATATACTTGACGTAGCGCTGTTTGTAGTTCTGGCTTGACAGTCAGGCGAGGTGGAAAGTCAAGCACAAACACCTACAAAATAGTTGTATAAAAAAAAAAAAAACCCAAACAAACATAAAAATGCAAAATAAATTCATGAATATTCTTGTTATTGAACTATGGATCATGGAATTACTTGATATTGATAAAACAAAGTGGCGATGACATTCATGTGTTCAAATTTGTTTGTCACAGCAGATAAACAAACCTTGGGCCAGCAGTCCAACACAGTTGCCAGTAGCGCAGCAAAATCCTGGGCGGAGTCTGTTACAAGCCCGTGTTCAAGGTTGTTGCCCGGGGCGAGAACACAAAACCATCCACAAGTGGACAGAGATGTGAGTCTCCCACCACCAGAACAAAAACATAAAGAAACTCGTGGCTTGACAAAATCACGACCCATACCTTCTTGTCTGGTTGCTGGGCCTCGGGTTAGGAAACCCTAACCCTAATTTCAGCTAACCCTAACCCTAACCCTAACCCTAACCATAGCTTCAGCCTTATTGTTAACCCTAATTCAATGCAAGTCTATGGGGTGAATTTTCAACTTTGTCCTAGAGACATGGGGCCACTTGCTTTATCATCAGTAGCCCTCAAGAAGCGCCCACGCTAGATTTGGGGCTTCTAGCCAATGAGGAAAAATTTGGAGCAGACACTTAAGGCACTTAAGATCCTCAAAGGACTGTTGCCACTCACTAGACCAAACAAATGGTTTCAATGGACTGGTTAATTCTTCTCTCGTGGCCGGCAGCTCCACTGCCTTGGTGCTGGAGATGCCCGCTCAGGGGCGCCGCCAGGAATTTTGGGCCCACTTCAAAAAAACAAAAACAAATGGGCCTCCTTTGTGCAGCGCTTGTCAAAAGCTTCACATCACTCAAAAAATACAGTATAGTTCAATAATAGTGCTTGAGTCCATCTTGACAGTGTCAATGTATTTTTATTGTGAATTCTCCACAAAGCAAACTCTTAACATTTATGAATGATTCATGAAAAAACACTTGATGTCTCTCGGACAAAGTTGAGCTTTGACCTTCATAGACTTGCACTGCATTAGGGTTTAGCGATAAGGCTGGAATTAGAGTGAGGGTTTTGGGGTTCCTCATGGGCTAGAAGCCCCAAATTTGGCGTGGGTGTGTCCAGGAGGATCCTGATGAACCTGAAAGTGGCCCCATGTCCCTAGGACAAAGTTGACCTTTGACCCTCATAGACTTGTATGGCATTAGGGTTATCGATAAGCGATACAAACCTGGTGAGTTTAAGACTTAGTGACACTACGTACATGAATGTATGGGGTACCCCGTCCTTACCTTGTTCCAACCTTCCCTCCACAAACCTGGCTGTCCAGTGCCGAAGTCAAAGTGAGAGAGAGAACAAAGAAGGAAGAGGGCCTGTGACGCCGCTGCTGATTGGCTCGTTGGTCGGTTGAATGAGCCAATTCTAGAGCTCCCCTCGGTGTCCACACACTGCAAAATATATCTCAGAAATAAACACTTAAATTGAGAAAGAACAGGCTAGAAACAAGTCAAATTATCTGCCAATGCAGTAAGATATTTAGACTTGGTAAGATTTCTTAAAATAAGACGATATATCTAGGCATTTGAAGAATGGAAAAACTCTTGAAATAAACAGTAAAGCACTCATTCCAAATAAACTTGATACGAGCTTCTCAATTCTTTTTTCACGTTTGCTTCTTTCTTAATTTGAATGAAAAGATCTTAAAACCAGAGGTACTAACAGTGCAATTCTTCTTAATTTAAGTGTTCACAATATTAGCTTTTTTTCTCAAAATGAGACAAAGCATCCACCCCCCCTACGCCCATTGCCCCCCCAAAAAAAATAATTCAGCAAACAGAATTAATATTGTCAACAACTATTTATTCACTTAAATTGCTGACAGTGCCTTCACTGCCTTGTAATAAAAATGTCACTAAGGCATTGCATCTTAAAACAACCTCAAGCAATCATTTCTAGAACGCAAGTAACAATTGTTACAATATTCACCGTCATCATTATTGAATATTGATTCAGATTCCCTGACACTCAGTTACACACAAAAAAAAAAAAAACAGTATGGGGACAGCATATAGTGTTGTGTTCCTATCACCACTGATAACATGTTTGTTCCAACAGACTCCCACCCACCCTCAAGTTACAACTACCAGGGGAGTGTATCACTACCTATGCCTAGTACACAGCTCTACTCCCCAATAAAATCTTTCCATTCTGCCATGGTCTTTTTTGTATGCGGCTGTGGTGTCTCACTCATGGATAGTGTCCTGTAGCACTTCTGTCTGAATGACAGAGAGAAGGGTTGCCACACACTTTTGGATATGTGAGGTGCAGGGCATAGTAGTAACCCATCAGATGAAGCAGACCGTCACTCAAGTCTTCCTTGGCAAGCGTGGTGGCGGGAGTGGCTCCAAGACAGATGAGACAGAGGGTCACATCAAACAGCAACACAGGGGTACAGAAAGACCTCTTCTGCGAGTACATTGTGGGATCTTCTGTTGGCTAAAGAAAAAGAAGAAGGAAACGCCACATCCATGCATGGAACTATGAAGTGTTGAATGTGAGAAAATGCGAACAAACTTTCACCTGAATGACATGAAGCAGTGCCTCACTGGCATGTCCCAGCTTCTTTGGTGGTGGACTTGGTGAAGGAAAGAGTGTGGGGAGTGGCCTGAGCAGCGCGATGGAATATTCCACTGGAATAGAAGAAATCAACTTTGAGTTCAAAGTTAGTCTTCCTAAAAATGAGTCTTATTAGGTTTGTGTTGATCACAAAAAAAATCTTATTTTTTCAGCATGAAGAGTATTACAATTCTGCATTTATTCATTCAGCGCAACATAAACCATCCTATGTCCAAGGAAACAGCTACACAGTCAATTAGAGACACAACAAAATGACTCACCTACATCCAGCGTTATGCGTGGCTTCATCACTTCATTTTTTTTCCAAACACCATAAAATTACACATTGGTGCAGAAGTCTTCCCATCTCTTTTTTTAGTTCATCAATGAATTTTCTGTTGCCCTTAGCCAGAATGCGCCGCAGCTCATTCATCGCCTATAATGCAAGTCAATGTTAAAATCTGCAAAAATGCTTGCTTTTCATCATAAACCAAAACAAGTTAATCACTTACATGATAAAGATCCTTGACACATGGATATGCATCCAGGATCTTTGTTGGCCTTGTCCTGTTCTTTCAGAACATCACTATCGATGAAGGATCTTCTTGCTTGAAACTGCAGGTCAAGAATTTGGGAGACAGCATCTTGATTGGGTTTTGGTTTCTTGTACAGCTCCTGCAGGGTCTGATAATGTCTGGCCTGTGCTGTCAGACCATCTTTGGCTGATGAAATGGAGGAGACAAATCAGTAAATCAGTCAAATGGATGAAATTGTTTGGAGCATCAAAATATATCAAATGACAATTCAAATGTAAAAATGCCTGTGATATATCATGATATCCAAAACTATCATAACATTGCCTAGCTTTCATACATTATCATTATTATTAAAATGGACATGTTTCTACTTATGTGAAGTGTGGCCATTATCAGAACTGCGCCCTGGTGTGTGACACAAAATAATTGTTGATCCACCAATTGAGTCTGCATCATGATCTTCTTCTTGGTCACTTGCTGAGAAGTCAATGTGATGCCTTTTCTTCTTGTGGCCCCTCTCTGGCAAATCTCTTGTGAAGATTGTGAATAAAATTTCACTCCCCCCCCCATGCTCCTCACTTTGTACATATATATATGACTTGAATACAGAACTGTCCATTTGTGATGTTTTGCACTTGGAGTCAAGAGCATATAGGTTTATTTAAATAAAGATGGAAAGTGAACATGCACAGATAAAAAAAAGTATCAGCCAAAAATAACCACATGCTTCAAAATCTAAGTGCGCAAAATAATATAATCACTTACATGTTTCATTGTTTTGTCTTAATCCTTCAGCATGGGATAATACTCCACTAGTCTTTTAGCCATTGCAGTGACTTCATGCTCAGAAGGGTACCAGACCCCCTCTCCTTGCTGACTGGCTCTCAAGATAGAAATCATGCTGGTGACAGTGTTTCTCACCAGCCAGCATCTCAGCTCTTTGAACATGACACATTTCCCCTCACTGGCAGTGCGGGCCATCTGGAAGTAGTGCTTACGAGCTTGCTCCAACTCACTGTCCGTATAGAGGGTGGGCAAACTTTTTTAGCAACGGGCCACAAGACAGACCTGCATCGAGTCGGCGGGCCACGGAAGGGGGGGTTGTAGGTAGGTACAGAATTCATAATTCAGTGCCTTGGAGCGAATAGCTTCGCCACTCAACTGGCCAAGAGACATGTGGCCTGTCCTTCTCCAATGCAAGCGGGTGGGAAAAGCACAGGAGTTGGTGTCTGCTCTTTTCTTAGAAGACAGCCTGCAATATGATGTTGGAAAGGAAGCAATTTTTCCTGCTTATGAGCTTGTTCCTGAGCCCTACTGGCAAAAATTTAGGAACCATAGAAAATCCAGTGGTCAAACCTTTGTCGAGTTTGCATGGGAGAAAAGCAACCTCTTTGATAAATGGTGTGCAGCTAATGATGTCAAAAATGACTTTGAGTCACTCCGTGAGCTCGTTCTTTTAGAAGATTTTAAAGACTCTTTGCCAGAGAAGGTGGTAATGTTCTTGAATGAACAGAAAGTGTCGTCATTGTCCAAGGCTGCTGTCCTTGCAGATGAGTTTGTGTTGACCCACAAAAATGTCATCTCATCTTCCCCCCCGATCGGACAGGCCTTCTGCTTCTCATCCCACAAGAGCCAAGTCTAGCCACCTCCCCCTTGAAAAGGCTAGAGGGAAGGGACTTCTGGTTTGGCCATAAAGCGGTAGACTGCGCGACACCAGGGCTCTCGACCGTCTAGGGTAAAAAGTCCCCGAAAACTTGAATAACTATTGTCAGATATCATATTAACTACAAAGTGATCAGGGGAACGTTGGAATGGGAAGGAAAACTCCATTCAACCAAAAGAGAAACACAGTAACAGACAATATGGCGGAACTACCAGCTTGCTCTGAAACAGAGGGAGATGGCGAAACAAACTCCTCGTGACTAACGACGCGGAAAAGGGCTCGGACATAAAAATTATTAGCAAGGAGATACGGGATTTAAAAATGGAATCAAAAGAAGTCCTTCGCACGTTTGGAGAAACACTGAGGAACGACGTGGAAAAAGACTTGGACGACTTCAAAGACGAAATAAATCAACAACTTGCGAAAGTCATCACCGAACAGGAGCTCCAGACCGGCAAGATCAACAAGGCTGAGTCGCGGATTGAAAAACTAGAACGTTGGGCACAGGAAGCTAATGACGCTCTGGTCATATCACTGAGAGAACAAAAAGCTCTTCAGGACAAGTTAACTGACCTGGAGTCCAGGCCGAGGAGAAACAGCCTACGTATCTATGGAGTCACTGAAGGAGAGGAGGGAGAATCTGTGGCCAAGTTTGTGGAAGACCTGCTGAAAAGCGAACTGCACCTGCCAGCACATTTTAATTTCCAAATTCAGAGAGCACATCGCTCATTTGCACAGAAGCCAGCGGACGGTGCCCAACCGAGACCCATCATTGTTAACTTTCTGGAATTTACTACCAAAGAGAGGGTCCTGAGAGAGCTATGGACAAAGAAAATAGAACTGGGGAATAAAGTACCGTCATTCCATCATGATTACGCGACAGAGATGGTCCAAAAGAGAAAGGAGTACAACACTGCTAAAAGAATCCTGAAGGAGAAGGGCATCCGGTTCCAGACGCCATTCACCAAGATGAGGACCCACTGGGATACGGGAACTCGAACGTACAACAGCGCAGAGGAGGTAAAGGAGGAATTGGCGAGACGCGGCCTGGCGGAGAAGACGGCGGTGGCGACGGGTGCGGAGGGGCCTGCGGCACTCGGTGCCCCGCACTACGACGGAGTGGCAGTGCAAGGAGGGATCCTGGAGGGGCTACGCATCAGCAGCGACACGAGCCAGAGAAAAGCTACAAGAGTTTCAAAGATTCTTTGATTAAATTCAGAGAATACAGGGAAGAAAGCTGGTAGGGATGTTCTAGTATGACCGGTGTTTTTAGTTGACAAATTATTAAAATTGAATTCCCATGTTAATAGAAAAGAGACTGTGGGAAGTCCGGGTCGCTCCTTTTTTTCTAACGTTGGACTCATTTAGAACGACTAAAATACTCATTGCAGGTTCAAGTGTCATTTCTAAGTTAGGTTAGATTTTTGACTGCCTTCACGCGGGCCGGACAGAGACACTCCGTAGTTTGGCCATGCCTGATCTACAGGAAACACATCTCTCTCAGCAAGAGCTAAATCAACATGATTTAAAAGCTAAACTCGACACAACTAATGGCAACAGAAGTCAGACCCGCCTGTCGAAACTTGTCAACGTCTCTCTAGCCGAACTCGGGATGTTTGATGTTTGGAGGGACCTCCACCCGTTACAGAGGACTATTTTTTTAATTAACATTACAGACAGATACAGAATAGAGGAATGTAAAATAGGAACGACTGACTTGTACTGACACAGTATTAATTTCCTTATTATTTGTCTAAATAAGAGGAAGAAAAACACACTTTGGAGATTAAATGTGGGTATGCTAAATAATCCAAAAACACTGGAGGAGGTTAAGAAAGAGATTAAATGCTCTATGGAGGAGAACATAGATAGTCCAGTAGACACTTCCATACTGTGGGACACAATTAAAGCTGTGATGAGAGGGAGGTTAATAGCGAGGGCAGCCTATCAAAAAAAGACTAGATGTGGCGAGGGGGAGGGTCTGGCGGAGGTGGAGACAATTCAGATGGTGGGTATAAAGGAAAATTGGGGGGGGGGTTTGCCTGACAACGCCACCTGGGGAGTTGCACCCCAGGAAATAAACTATAATAAAATTCCTCGGGCTACACAGGTTCGTTACGCTTTGAAATTTAAGAGGACGAGACGGACTTCCAATGAAACAGCTTTATTTGACAACAATTTAAAATAGACCAGGTTGAGCTGCCTGAGTGTCAAGGAAATAAATACCATACCAAAAAGACTGTTCAACATAAGAAAATAAGGGGAACAGGGCCAAAGAAACCAAAGAAAACTCAAAAAAGGGAATAAACAAAGCTAAGGGAATCACTACAAACCAAAATTCAAGCTACGCCAACTCCTGTCCTAAAGAAAAGAGAACAAAATTAACATACTAATACCTTGAGACACCCAGGCAAGCGTTAAACAGTTAGAACGAAAGGAAAACTTTTATTTATTCTTCGCGCGCACACACACACACACACACACACACACACACACACACACACACACACACACACACACACACACACACACACACACACACACACACACACACACACACACACACACACAGGACCAAAACCCAAAACAAAAAGGTAACGATCACTGGGGAACAAGATATTAATGAACTAAAAAAGGAAATCAAACTATAACAAAATCGCTACTCAATAGAAAACCCAAAGTTTCACCAAAATTTCACAACAAAACAAAGAAAAGAAAACCAACCAAAGAAAGTGGTTACGCTAACAAAAGAAACAGACAAACTGAATTGTCTAAACCAAATAAACCAAAATCAAAGGAAAAGTGTCCGCGTTGTGGTGGTGACACCGCTGTTACCCGGCTAGACTGCTGCAGCAATTGATTGCGAGGACATCGCCGCCGCAACAGTAACAGAGGGGAATGGAGAAAACAGAGGAAGACGGAGCGACTGCACCCAGGCAGGGGGTTGAGACCAGCGTCCTTCCAGTACCCGTCTCGGCGCACCGGTGTTCAACTGCAAGGCAGCCTCCCCGCCGAGCGCCAGAGGAGGAGGGGATGCCGGGGGGGCCTGCGGTGAATGCACAACGATCACGCACACACAGCGCCACCTCCCGATGAACGGGCACCCGCCAGGGTTCCTCCTCCGGCTGTGCTTATGGCCCAGCCCGCTCTGGGATTGCTAGCCGAAATGCTAAGAACTGCGAAGGACAGAGTTCTCAGAGTGGACAAGCCAGAGGACAGAGTGCTGACTCCAGCCTGCGCTTCTTTTTAAAAGAGCTGCTTTCACTCTGCACTCTGGCGCAGGTGTAATCAGTGCGTTTACATGCAGAGCTTAATCGGACTAAGCAATAATTCGGTTTTCTCGTCCAATCGGAGTTCTCACCTTGTCCCCCTATACATGCAGCTGAGAAATTTGAATTACTGACGGGAACGTGTCCTCCTCCCAACAGTAGGGGGTGGAGTGAGCCTTTTCAGCTGGTCAGCTGCTTTCGGTTGACATATTACATCATTATGATATAGAATGATAGTTCATAATGTACGTGTTACTTACTTTGCAGATAAGCTGTACCCTATTTCTTGTGCTCATGGTTATCTTAAAAGATAACCATGAGACAAGAACATTGTTTACTGTTGGAGGGCTACAACAACACAATGTCTTCGATGCTACGCTTTGTGCCGTCGCCACGGACCCGAAACTCTCGTTCTTGTTGGATGCGGGTTCTGCGCAGACTGGTGGGAGAGTTTGTGTACAGGTTTTGCAAAGGAACGGTGTCTTCAGTTATACACACGCTCATTAAAGTGCCGACCGTGGAGGAAGCTTATGCCGTTTCCAGCAGAATAACAGCGAAATTATCGAAATAAAAACAAATCAGAAAAACATCTCTTTGCTGTGCTTTTATTTACAAAGTTAGAATTCTTCTAACTTATAAAAAATGTGAACGAAAAGGTAGAAATATAAATACGAAGGAATACGTATTTGTTCAGGGCTGCGCAAAGCCGGAGCCCTGCATTTGCTGCGCTACCCTTTTTGAAAAGGTCTCCGTTGCGCGTTATTTTAATATGTCCATCTCTTTTAGAAGAGAAAGCATCGCCCCGGTCTCATCCTTTCTCCAAATGTCAACATTCTTATTCGCGTTTGCTGGTTGTTTCACGCCGAAGGCAATAATTCAAATTTTTTTATCGCGCGATTAACGCACACGGTGCTTTTTGAACCTTTGGCCGCTCCGTAGATTGTGGAAACGGGAAATGAATTGACTCACAGCACACAGTCACACGCTTGCAGCCGGCTTGTAAGCACAACAAAAAAAAAGAAAAAGACACTGAGCGTAGATGAGCACTAGAAAGGACTAACATGGATAAGGCGTCAATTGTAAATGGAAAGTTCCACTTCAAAACCCTGCCAGATGGCAGTCTTGACAGGACAAAAGTGATATGCATTTACTGTAAAGCTGTATTTAGTTTCCACCGGAGTACGAGCAGTCTTACGTTTCACTTGTCTGCGAAGCATACAGCTGACTCGGAGAGCCCTCTGCCCCCTTCTGAGGTAAAGCAAACCACGTTGGATGGTGTGGCATGGAGACCACTGGCCGCGTCCACCACACGCCAACTTTCAACAGCGGGGGCTAAATGGGTGTGGCTACGGCTTGCAGGCCAATTAATGTGGTGGAGGACGAGGGTCTGCGCGATATCATATATATTATACTGACTATGGATGAATATGACACTGACTGGATGATTATGGCACTGACTGTGGATTACTATGGATGCTGAACAGCTGTTATAGGCTATACTGCCTAACTGCACTATATCAGTTGAGTCCTGTACTGTATTGCACTGCCCCCTGTTTAATGCACACTTTATTTATTGTTTTGATTTAATTTAATTGATTTTGTGCATCACAGTTTGATGCAATGCATAAGTGTCATCCTTTTGTCTTAATGGCTGCTGAAAAAAGGGGATGAATAGTTCAAGTTCGAGTTGAAAAGTAAAATAGAGAAATTTTGGTAGTACTAGTAATCATTACTATGTAATGTTACAGTTATGCCCATCTGTTATCTTTGTTGGGCTTGAGTTTATGATTATTTTTTTTTTACCCTGTGCATCTTTTGTTTTGTTAGTAGTACTTGTCATTGCTCCAACACGAATAAACATGCTGCATCCCACTAGATGGCGCATTTGCCTTATTTACAAGCACCACGGTCATCGGAGCTGATCGCTGCCACTCTCAGCAGCGTGCATCTACTAAGGTCTACTAAGATTCCACAATCTATTACACTTCATGAGCAAAACAGGCTACAGGTAAAATTAAACATCTTCAGTTGAGCAACTCAGGCAAGTTAAACTGATTTAAAAACAAACAAACACTATAATACTAGGAAAAGAATCCTCTATATGTCAATAAATACAACAGATTGAGTATTCATAAAAAAAATGCTTACTTTAAATAAGAAAATACAACAAACCAACAAGTGCAACACTAAAAAGCAAACCAACAATCAAAATAATGCTTAATTGCCTTAGTTTCGTCCCACACTTATCAGCTTAGCTACTAAGAATAACACACATTATTCACCTGGACAGAAGGAGGTTCTAAGGAACGTGTTGGTCCTGGAGCTTCCTGGTCAGGATGTTCGGGAGATCCCTCTGGCTCAATGTCTGGAGCGCCAACATATTTTTGAATTGCTCCTGCAGAGACAAAGCTCATTAGATCATCAAGCAAAACAGATCAGAAGCGCATTTTCCTATTTTATTATTACAGTGATGTTGCAGTAATATAGGAAAATTAAAAATTCATTTGTTTTTAAATTAAACATTATGGTTGCAGTGTCCCTTTAAAGCTTTTACCCAATTACAAAACTGTCATTTTAAAGAGTTTTTGGCATTACTTTACACACTGTACTAGTTAAAGTAATAAAACTAAGATAAATGACCCACTGCCACAACAGTCTAAAATAGCCAACACCATGCCAAATAAAGTATTTCCATAAAATATTTCTTTGAATTATAAAACAGTAGCACATCTCTAATTAAGGGCCTACAAAATACAAACTAAGCTTAGTAAATTCATCCTAAGTTAAGGCTAAAATAACATGAAGAGTCAAATATGTGAGAGACAACTTCCACTGAACAATAACAGGGGACTGACTACAACAACAACTACAACATGCCCTCCCTGTTAGAATGTGAATAAACGGGTGTGGAGTCAATCACTCATTCCCATGGCAGGATAGGCCAACATGGCAGGATATGGTCAACTTTCATAAAACAAACAAAAACGCTGATTCATGACGAACAAATATTAGCCAGCCAGCTAACATTTATCCGACGCTAGCTAGCTAGCTGGTTAGCAGGACAAATAAACAAACTTGGGGGGGGGGGGGGGGACAACAGCGTTTCACCTCCACCTCTCCAGCCCACATCACAAACAAATAACTTACCTTTCCCTTTTGCAAGTTTTTCTTGATCAGTTTTCTTTTCCTTCCGTTTCTCCGCACCGCTGGGATAACTCCTTTTTGATGCCATTATGGTGTCTGTTTGTTTTTAATCCTCTTGCTAACGGGAACGAATGGTAGCTGTCAATCATTCACGTCATACCTGTGCGTCGCCGGCCCGCAACGTCACAACCTGCGTGACAGTGCGGCAAGCCCCCAGAGTCCAATATGGCGTCCCATTCCTTTCAATGAAGTTGCTCACCCAGCGCATGGCTCCCAAAACCTTTTTGACTTCCGCATTGATGGGATAATAGAGCATGCGCAGTTGTGTCAGTGTGGAGACCGTCACTGACAGTCGTGCGCGCTCACAAACCGTACAAAATTCAACATGGAAATTAATGTATTTTTTTTACGGAACAACTGACGATTGTTGTTTCGAAATTTTATAAATAATAATGATGATGATGATGATGATGATGACGATTATTATTATTATTATTATTATTATTATTATTATTATTATTATTATTATTATTATTATATTAATAAAATAGTATTATTATAATAATATACTATTATTTGTGTATTAAACAAGTGAGCAATGTGCCACTGAATAATAAATGATAATTCTTTGAAGCAACTCTCTTTGGAAAGCAGACAAAGTAATGAAATGATTGGTCTATTTATTTCATCAGAACTAAAAAAATAAAAAATAAAAACTCAACGATCTTGAAAGTTCCTCCCTTTCTCTTGCACCTGTCGATGTGTGTAGCTAACAAAAATTTGCAAATATTTTGTCGTCCTCATGGAATTAAACAGCACACCATGTTAATTTATTAGCGAGTGCTCTCTCTTTTCATGCAATTCATCATGCTTAACATGTAATGCTGAATCATGAAAGCTATGGAGCAAAAAATAATAATTACATCAACCACGAGTGAAATAAAATGTGTCATTCATTCAATAAAGATTTCATTCATTCATCTTCTATACCCGCTTATTCCTATTCAGGGTCACGGGGGTCTGCTGGAGCCAATCCCAGCTGTCTTAGGGCGAAGGCAGGGTGACACCCTGGACAAGTCGCCAGTTCATCGCAGGGCCACATACAGACAAACAACCATTCACACTCACATGCACACCTACGGACAATTTAGAACGTTCAATTGACCTCACATGCATGTTTTTGGAGTGTGGGAGGAAGCCGGAGAACCCGGAGAGAACCCACGCAGACACAGGGAGAACATGCAAACTCCACACAGAAAGGTCCCAGGTCCAGGCCCCGGAATCAAACCCACGACCTTCTTGCTGTGAGGCGGCAGCGCTAACCACTGCACCACCGACTATTTTATTACTTAGTTGAAAATGCCAAAATTTTTGTTATTTTGTTTGTTTTCGTTAACTATTATAACCGTGGTCAGGACCTCCAGTCAGAAGATCCACTGGAGGACATTTAGAGCAAACAGTCAGACAACAGCAGCTTCACCACATCAGCTGAAAAATGGAGTTTGGATGCTTTCAGCTTCAAGTCGTGGACAGAAAATGATGACACTGTCACACTGATGTTTTCTTCTCCAACCTTCTCTCAGCTCCAGAGGTTGGTGGTCTGCAGGAGCTTCTACAGCAGCAGAAGATCTGGAGAGGAGATGTGAACGTGTGACTGAAGGTGAAGAAGCAGGAAGTCAAACTCTCCTCAACAGCATCTACACTGAGCTCTACATCACTGAGGGACTGAGTGAGGAGGTCAACAGAGAGCATGAGGTCAAACAGCTGGAGACCAAGAAGACCAAGAAGACCAAGGAGATCCTCCACGACCGTCCAATCAGGTGCAGCCAGATCTTTGAAGCCTCACCTGAGCAGCAGGGAGTCACAGTGGTGCTGACCAGGTCTCTGGGCTGGACTGGGAAGCCTTGGGGTCCCACTGGAGGAGCTGGAGGAGGTGACTGGGTCCAGGGAAGTCTGGGGGTCTCTGCTGAGGCTGCTGCCCCCGAGACCTGACTCCGGATACGGCAGTAGAAGATGGATGGATGGATGGATGGATGGATGGATGCCAGGTGATAGAACATTTCATAAAAACAGACTCTGCATTATAACTTCTATTACACTCTAAAAAACTCACTCCAATATAACTGCACTCGTCCTTCTCTCACATTACATTGGATCACAATGACCAAACAACACAACAAAGACAATGATCCAACTGTACTGCCACGTCCAGACTCAGTGTAGATCTGTAGGCCTCTTGGACCTTCATGTGAACCACTGCGTGTTGACTGGAGGTGAAACATGACTGACTGCTGTCCTCCTACCTGGACAATGCAATCTCACTTTCATTCTGCTGCAGATGGCCATTTTCATTTTACACCGTCCAAATTTACAGCTCAGGGCGCTGGGACGAATTCCAAATTGTGTGCAGATACAGGCCTACATTTCAAATAATTATGAGAAAAATCCAACGTAAAGAGAGCACTTCCATTAGGAAATAGTCAACATGAAATTTCGTCTTCTACTGACACCTGCTGGTCAAATTGAATAGTTGCAAATATTGTGAACAAGTTGTCATCTAATTCTAATCCTAAACAATATGGCCATTCCAAGTGAAGTATTAAGACAATTAATCATGTTTGTACTGCTTGATTGAACACATTCATCCCGTTCCAGTGCACTAAAACCCACTTCCCTTCAGGACCGTGTCAGCGAAGCTAAAACTTCCTTGAGAGACGCTGTTTCCCAGCATGCAATGCGAGCTAGCGATTTCACAATACTATTTCATCACAAACATGGATGTAAAAAATAAAAAGGGACGAAAAATGAAACTTCAGGAACACCAACCATTGCAATACAAGCAGAACTGGGCCGAAGTTTTATATTATGTACACCATAATACAGCCTTCTGGTGGACAAGCCATACTATTTAATCCGTGTCCTCCTATGGCACTTCCGTGGGTAGAAGCTCATCGTAGAGGTCACGTGCTGGGTGCTCGTCACCCCACCAACCACCTCGGGGAAGGTCTAACAGGAGAAGCTTGCTGGCGGAAATGATGCACTACAAGTGGATGTGACGCTCATGAGTGCGATGGATGAGGTAGAGCAATGCTCCAGAACCCGATTCAGACTACTCTCCCTCCACTTTTTTTGTTTTGTATGAGCGTTTAAAAAAAACAACATCATGATAATCGAATACAGACACACACCCGAATCCAACAAGAACGAGAGTTTGGGGTCCGTAGGAATATATATGTATATGTACATATATATATATGTATATATATATATATATATATATATATATATATATATATATATATATATATATATATATATATATATACATACATATATAAATAAACCTCTTTCAATGAACTCCAAAACATACATGGTCAAAATCCATATTATTATGTTGTTGTTGTTTTTAAATGCTCATACAAAACAAAAAGAAAGTGTGACATCCACTTGTAGTACATTATTTTCGCCAGTAAGCTTCTCTTGTTAAGACTGACCACATACAAAACAAAGAGAAAATGTGACATTCACTTGTAGTGCATTATTTTCGCCAGCAAGCTTCTCTTGTTACGACTGACTACATTGACCTATGTTTTCCATATACTCACCTGAATCAGATAACCTGCAAGGGGCAATGATCTTGTCTCAGACCTTCCCCGAGGTGATCGCTGGAGTGACGTGCAACAAGCACGTGACCTCTACGATGAGCTTCCACCCACGGAAGTGCCATAGGAAGACACGGCTTAAATAGTATGGCTTGTCCACCAGAAGGCTGTATTATGGTGTACATAATATAAAACTTCGGCCCAGTTCTGCTTGTATTGCAATGGTTGGTGTTCCTGAAGTTTCATTTTTCCCTTTTTCCCTTTTTATTTTTTACATTCATGTTTGTGATGGAATAGTATTGTGAATCGCTAGCTCGCATTGCATGCTGGGAAACAACGTCACTCAAGGAAGCTTTGGCTTCGCTGACACGGTCCTGAAGGGAAGTGGGTTTTAGTGCACTGGAACGGGATGAATGTGTTCAATCAAGCAGTACAAACCTGATTAATTGTCTTAATACTTGACTTCGAATGGCCATATTGTTTAGGATTAGAATTAGATGACAACTTCTTCACAATATTTGCAACTATTCAATTTGACCAGCAGGTGTCAGTAGAAGACGAAATTTCATGTTGACTATTTCCTAATGCAAGTGCTCTCTTTACGTTGGATTTTTCTCATAATTATTTGAAGTGTAGGCCTGTAGTTGATGAGGAATCACGGTGTGTTAACGCAACTCAAACAGCTTAGATGAAAAAAGGGAGTGTGATTTGGGTCTGTGGTACATTATGACAATCTTGGACTTGCAAAACTGAGGCGATGGTTCAATTCCCATCAATGTGTATTATATATGTGTTATTTAGCTCATCTATTCTACATTTTAAATAGATCACATTTGACATCTGACCCACTGAACACTTACTATTGAACATATTTTTAAACTATGGGCTATTTAGTCTTGTTTTAGGATATAATATAATTCATTGCACAAACTGTCAGGCTAAGTATAAGAGCTATAGTCTACTACAATCAGTCGTGCCAAAAAAGAGACATTGTCTTTATTTTTCATTTTTATTTTATTGTGTCAGCATTGAACCATACCATACCACCATTTTTATTGAGACTGGGAAGTAGACACGACAGTTTGACTCAGTTGACTCAAATATCCTGTGGCGATGAGAGTGGTTATGGCTATCTGATAAAGCAAGATTTAATATTGGGAATTGAACAAAATGAAAAGGAACCGACAACGCCACCCTGGGAATTTCACCCAGGGAGTTCTACTAAACACAAAAGTAATAATTAGGCACACAGGTAAGTTCTACGAGGAAGGAGTAGGAGATGTGGTTCAGAATGTTTAAAATATCAAACCAACTTTTATTCAACATTTAAAAATAAAAGGAACAAACAGACCAACACTTAAAACGGAGCTACTGAGCTCCTTATTCTTGGTGTAGAAACTGAGGCTTACCGATGAGGGGCCCAAACGGGGGAGGAACCAAAGAAAACAAGGAACACCCCATTCACACGTGACACACCTGCAAAGAAAGTGAAGTGCAAAAAAAAAGAAGAAAACAACCACAATCCCGGGTCACAGCACTCGAAGGGGCCCACCACCCGGGACACCGCCACCACCAACAGCTCTCAGCGACTACAAAAGAAAAGATAAACAGTTGGTTACTAAAAGTTCCCTAAAATCTGTCACATGTACTGAAATAGCAAGAAAAACAAACAAACAATGCAATGACACGCGCACACACACACACACGCACACACGCACACACGCACACACCACACACACACACACACACACACACACACACACACAGACACACACACACACACACACACACACACACACACACACCTAGTTCCCACCAACCACGCACACGCATACACGCACGCACACCACTGTAGCTGGACCGGCGACTTGATAGTGTAACGTCTGCTGTCTGAGGGTCAGCAGTGGCGACGTAAGCAAACGAAGAAAAACACAACGAGAACGGAAAAACAACAAGTAAAACCAAGGCGGGACGGAAGCAACATGCACCGTCCACCGTCTGTACGGGGCGGCTAGCACAATCAAGTGCGGGCAAAGCGGCAGTGTTCCTGCACTTATCTTATAGGACCGAGTTTTGGGCCACAGGTCTTGATCACCAAGCGTCCTCCAGGTGAGGAGAACAACGAGGAGGCTCTGCGCAGCTTTGTGCTCGCAGGCGGCTGGAGTGTGCCGGTGAGGTGTTCAGGAAGCACTGTAAAAAGAACGGACAGGTGAGGTACTACGTACCTATGCTAATAAGCCATAATAATTTAAATGCTAAAATGTCCGCACCTGATCCTCTTAAAACTCGGGCACACAAATCGGATGTTCAGTGTCCCATTGACCACAATGGACCACTAAACAAAGCTTTTAAGAAAAATGCGAAATGAAGCCACTGAAAGCTAAAACAACATGCAAACAATGCCACAGTGCAGCTTTTCTCAAACGGGTCAATTTTGAAATCATTTTAATCAACTCTGTCTTCATTGATCAGAAGGTTTTTGCAGATTTGGAATTAAAAAAATTTTAACTGCAGGAATCATAAAATCGTCTCATCAGTGACGTTTATAGGGCCATTAAAAAATTAAATATGTGCTGAACAGACAAACGGAGGTGTAAGAGGCCTGTGTGACCAGCAGGGGGCAGCAGAGGACCGACAGCCGCAAGTTCCTCCTCAGAGAGGCCTGAGAAGGTTCTGCACCTTCAGCTCCTCCAGGAGGTCCTCAGCAAAGTGTCAGAGTTTGTTGGTTTTTTACCTCGGTCGGCAGAGTCACAGTATGAAACTTGTAGCCAGGGGGCGCTGCAGCTCACTCAACACCTACAAGGTTTGAAAAGGAAATTGAGTGGAATTCATCTGGAATGAAAAGAAAAGCACAACTACAGCAGAAAAACTGAACACAAAGACGCACAAAGTTTGAACTACACAAAAATTTTCTTCTTCTGTTGATTCAAATGAATTTGACAGAAATAATATCTGAAAAAATAGAAACCAAATGTTAAATTTCGACATTTAAAAAATGGACAGATTCATTTACACCCAGTAAGATAAGAAGATATTTAGCTCTCAGCCAATTAGAGCTGCTGCTCCTGTGTGTGTGTGTGTGTGTGGATGTGGTGGTGTGTGTACCTGAATGTGGGAGTGGGTGTGTTTAAGTACGTCACTGGAAGTAGGCTGCCAATTAGTGCGGCCTCCGAGGCCGCAACCGCCCCACGCCAGCGACGAGCCCGGGGGGGGGGGGGGGCCGGACACGGCACACCCGCCGCAATGCCGGCCAGGAAGAGGCCCGAAGCAGCAGGCCCCCGGACCGGAGGGCACCCGCCCCACGAGGAGCCAGGGCAAGATGACAGGGAGGCAGATACCCCAAGGAGAAGGGACACCACCCGGGGCGAACAGACAGCAGAGCCCGTCCTCCGGACATTGGCCCCCCAGGGCAAGCGAGACCGGACTCATCCCCATGACAGGACCCAGCCCCTTCACCCACCGGGAGGATCGGTACCCAAGGCAGGCCCGGGCACCCAGATGCCCCCCCCCCTACGGACCCAGTATGGCGCATCGCCGCAAGTGGCGAGGTCCCCATAGGCCCAGCCGGTCTCGCACCCCAGGGGCACCGGACTGCACAGGGCCCATCCAGAGTGGGAAAGATGCCGGATCCCGCCCCCGCTAGCAGGCCGACCCCACTGTGTGTAGGGGTGTCAGTGTGTGTATATGTGCACTTGCTGGTGTGTTGAACTATGGTGCTTTTAAAATGGAAGGGTGGTAAGGCCCTGGGGCAACCACACTGCTGCTGAGCAGGGCGGCGGCCGCAGTGCACGAACCACCCCCCCAGGCCCTAAGTGTCTATAATGCTATTAAGATTGGAGAGGGTCTTAAGGCCAGAAGGCCGGGCAGCGACCACCCAAGACACAAATCCCCCGAAACAGAAAAAAATAAATAAATAAATTAAAAATTTAGGGAAAAAAAAAACAAAACAAAACAAAACAAAAAAAAAACACCTATTATGTGACCAGGGGGGACTCCCGGTCAGGGCGCCCCCTCAGCGACATCGGGGCCGGGGACACCACAGGGATCCAGGAGCCAAAGGGGGACCGCACCACCCGGGCACACAGGAGCGGTAGCCGGCGAACGCGCAGCCCCACCCCAGGCATGCGACCCCACCGCGTACGATCCAGCGCCAGTCCCCAGACACAGGGACGGACCAGCCCTCCCACCAACAAGGGGGCCCCCAGACCAGAGCCAGGAACCCCCCCCCGGAGCACCACCCCCGGAGCACCACCCACCCAACCCCCGACCCCCCACCAACCCGCAAAGCAGCCGAACCTCCCACGCCCCCCCCCGCCCCCCCCCAGACCGCACCCGGCCCGCGGCAGCACGACCACGGCTGCCCACATCAACCAGCAGCCTCAGCTATTGATTGATTACTAGTTAGTTATAGGATGAAGCAGACATTCCTACCAAGGAGGTGTGGTCTAACAGTAAGTTGCTATATTGTGCAATGTGCAGGTGTTGTTTTGTTTTCCAGTTTGTGAGGATTGTTTTCTTAGCGATAGATAAGGAGGTGATCAGCATGCGAGATTCTGCCTTATCTGATGTGATATCACTGAGGTCCCCTAAGAGACAAAAAGAAGGAGTGGCTGTGATGTTGTAACCAACCTGTGCTGATAGATCATTGCATACTACGTGCCAGAATTTATTTACTGGTGGGCAATGCCATACAGCGTGTAGGTAATTATCTGGGACATTAACTGTGCAGTGTGAGCAGGTCTGAGAGGTGGTCATGCCTATCTGAAACATCTGCTGTCCAGTGTCGTGGATCCTGTGGAGTACTTTAAAATGTATTAATTGTAGAATAGGTTGTTTTATCAGTGAAAAGGTGTTCAGGCAGATTGTTCTCCAGAAATTAGAGTGAGGCTGGAGAGACAGGTCTATTTCCCACTTAACAATTGGGATAGAAATTGTGCAATCTGTATTTGTAAGCAACTCACTCCAATAGAACTGCACTCGTCCTTCTCTCACATTACATTGGATCACAATGACCAAACAACACAACAAAGACAATGATGCCACTGTGCTGCCACATCCAGACTCTGTGTAGGTCTGTAGGCCTCTTGGACCTTCATGTGAACCACTGCGTGTTGACTGGAGGTGAAACATGACTGACTGCTGTCCTCCTCCCTGGACAATGCAATCTCACTTTCAATCTCACAGCCACTAAAAAACCTGATTGTGATTGAGAGGTCCTCAGCAGCCAATCACTGTTGGGAGTCCAGCCTTCAAACACTCCTCCTGAATCCACAGTCACATCTGTGAGCATCTGGAACTTTGGCCCCGATCCTCCACACCACACAACTTGGGATGACAGTGCCACCTACCTGTATACTTTCAGCAGCCAGTCCCATGTTCTGACCCGTTTCCACTGTGGCCTGTTGGCTCATCTGGTCCAAAGTCTGGATCATCAGTGTCCAGGTTCATGGAATGAGTCAGTGTGCCGCCGTCCTGTGATGTCATGATAGAGAATCACTCTATTTATACTAATGTGCAGAACCACTGGAGTGTGGAAGCAGACAGTTACCATAATCCAAATGAAAAAGCAACAGCAGAAATGCTTTTTCATTTTAAGAACGTGGCTGCATTATTTGACTCATAAAAAAAATCGTTAATAAATAATCCAAACTGCATTTTCATTTTCTTATTCATGACTGCTCATTCTTGTACTTAATTCAAATGAAGGAAAACACATTTGAGATTCAATTTTCAAAACATGCACCAGCAAAGAGTTACCAAAATTCAATATGAAATGTAAAATTAAAAAATTAAAAAGCAATAGCAGAATACTTTTTCATTTTAAGAACGAAGCTGCATTATTTGACTCATAATTAAAATCATTAATAAATATTGCTATATGCATTTTCATTTTCTTATTCGTGTCGCACCTTTTATGACACAATCAAAAAGAAAACTGAGGGCATTGCTTTTTAATTTTCGTGGTCCTGCCCTGCACAAGAGTTACCACAACTCGAAAACGAAATCGCAATCTCAAAGTAAGCGCGCGGCGCAGGAAAGTGACGTCAGCAGCTCTCCACCTGTGGGTATGGCGGTATGACGCCAAGTGTCATTTGCCTCCTGTCATGTGTTAATTCTAATGTTTGTGAATTTAATAAAGATATATGTATATATATATATATATATATATATATACATATATAAAAGAAAAGAAAAAAAAGGTATGGCGGTATGACACCACTTTGCCATCGTTACTTCTTTCACGTCATTGAAGTTGCCGGTAATCAAGATTTAAATCGGCGAAAAACGTGGACCACTGACAGATCTCGCACCAGCATCTGCCACCAGTCGACGGATTGATCTGTTGCATCGCATCCTGCGACGGATGGACTGGTGGCCGACGCCGAACAGCTGTTACTCCACACCCATGTAACAAATAGCTTTAGCTTTGATGTTGTGCTGGTGCATCAAGGTGTTCCATAACTGACAACAGGTTGGCTAGGGCAACCTTGTTTGCGTCCGTATCTGGGACGGCAGAATACCTGCTCAACTCGGTCCCGAGCATCAGATTCAGATACACTATTCAACTCCACCTGGGAAGCTAAATCCAGCAGGGTTTGAACAATTGTGTCAATGTGCGCCATGCTCAAATCTGTCCGACCAACGAGATCCGTCAGTGGTCCACGTTTTTCGGCGATTTAAATCTCGTTTACCGGCAACTTCAATGACGTGAAAAGTAACGATGGCAAAGTGGTGTCATACCGCTATACCTTTTTTTTGTTTTGTTTTGTTTTTTTAAATATACAGTATATATATACATTTATTAAATTCACAAACATTAGAATTTACACATAACAGGAGGCAAATGACACTTGGCGTCATACCGCCATACCCTCATTCATCGCCTATAATGCAAGTCAGTGTTAAAATCTGCAAAAATGCTTTCTTTTCATCATAAACCAAAACAAGTTAATCACTTACACGATAAAGATCCTTGACACATGGATATGCATCCAGGATCTTTGTTGGCCTTGTCCTGTTCTTTCAGAACATCACTATCAATGAAGGATCTTCTTGCTTGAAACTGCAGGTCAAGAATTTGGGAGACAGCATCTTGGTTGGGTTTTGGTTTCTTGTACAGCTCCTGCAGGGTCTGATAATGTCTGGCCTGTGCTGTCAGACCATCTTTGGCTGATGAAATGGAGGAGACAAATCAGTAAATCAGTCAAATGGATGAAATTGTTTGGAGCATCAAAATATATCAAATGACAATTCAAATGTAAAAATGCCTGTGATATATCATGATATCCAAAACTATCATAACATTGCCTAGCTTTCATACATTATAATTATTATTAAAATGGACATGTTTCTACTTACATGAAGTGTGGCCATTATCAGAACTGCGCCCTGGTGTGTGACACAAAATAATTGTTGATCCACCAATTGAGTCTGCATCATGATCTTCTTCTTGGTCACTTGCTGAGAAGTCAATGCGATGCCTTTTCTTCTTGTGGCCCCTCTCTGGTGAATCTCTTGTGAAGATTCTTGTAAGTGCTCGCCTGTGGTAAATAAAATTTCACTCATTGAAAGAACAAATAAAGATGGAAAGTGAACATGCACAGATAAAAAAAAGTATCAGCCAAAAATAACCACATGCTTCAAAATCTAAGTGCGCAAAATAATATAATCACTTACATGTTTCATTGTTTTGTCTTAATCCTTCAGCATGGGATAATACTCCACTAGTCTTTTAGCCATTGCAGTGACTTCATGCTTAGAAGGGTACCAGACCCCCTCTCCTTGCTGACTGGCTCTCAAGATAGAAATCATGCTGGTGACAGTGTTTCTCACCAGCCTGCATCTCAGCTCTTTGAACATGACACATTTCCCCTCACTGGCAGTGCGGGCCATCTGGAAGTAGTGCTTACGAGCTTGCTCCAACTCACTGTCTGTATAGAGGGTGGGAAAACTTTTTTTAGCAACGGGCCACATGACAGACCTGCATCGAGTCGGCGGGCCACGGAAGGGGGGGTTGTAGGTAGGTACAGATTTAGTCCGGGTGCAGAATCGTTCTGGGCGTAGTGACTGCCCGATACGGCAACTCCATTGGGACATATCTCTACATCGCGGTCGAACGTGATATCTGTGGGTGGATGTCTGAGGACAGATTGGAGATGTTCCTCCTGGTGAAGACACAGTTCCTGGCTTCATTCGGGGCAGCCTTGTCTGGTACGGTGGAATTCTCAGCCGAGAGGAAACCAGATCCAAAACATTATGAACAAGAGAGAAACAATAGACACAATTAGGAAAAAAGAAAAAAAAAGTGTTATGCTAGATGTTTTCAGAGCAAAGTAGGTAACCAATCACATCTACACTAATAAGGGCCCAAATCCGTTTCCTCCTGAGAAAGTGTTCTGGTCCAGGAAAAAGGTCTCTCAAATCATCACGACGGAGGGTGTGGAGCAAGGCTTCATCGATGTTGGCAGCTATAAAGACAGTCCAATCATTAACAAACCTTTTAGACTTAACAACTCATACATTTTTTTAACTAATGAATTTAATTCAACTTGACAAGTCAAACCAAGTTTGTTTTGTGCCAATTTCTGTTATCAGAATTAATTGTAAATGCAATTCAGTTTAGACATTTTGTCTCAAATTTGTAAAATACTTCTTTTTGAAATCAGTGTCAGCATACAGTTATTTTAATAACTTAGCGGACAAATCACAGTAATGGAATTTTTTTCATACCTACACATGACATACCATTTAAAATTGATACTGTGACATCATCCAGCTCATCCATTATTGGCCCCGGTTTGGATGTCCATTTAATTTCTCCTCAATCTGGCAGGGAAAAAAAAATCATCATATTAAGGTCACAATTAGGACAAGCTAGCCTTCCGACTCAAGATCCGTTTTTTTACAATGCCCATCTGCCATGGATCCCAAAGTTCCCATGCAATTAAAAGTTGTGACACCTTATCTGAATGATAACCATAGACAGCTCAACGGATTGCTAGTCATACAGACAACAATCAAAATTGGAGTGAAACTTGTAACCACAATGCCTGCAACATGGTGGTACTTATGGTAATAATCATCAAATACCAGTGTTCTTTGTGACAAAATGACAACATCTGATAGGATTGTGCCACCTTGAACTGCAATCAACTTAAATTTTGATAAAAACAAGCAAATTGTACCTAAACTACATCTTCAATCAATCCAATTTGAGCACCCTCTACCCCATAAACTGAAGATACTGCAATACAAACTTGGTAGTACAGTATTTCGTCATGCCACATATAACTAGGAATGCTAATTGCTTGTTCACATGACTAGAATTGCAGTACATCAATCCAATACAAAATACACACTTGTCATCAAGCTCATAAATCCATCGAGTCGAGATGAGCACGTGCACGGAGTCGGACTCCGTGAGTTCATGTAAACAGAGCATTGCGTTTGCGTAAATTATGCACGGCTATCGAGCTAGAAGCCGAGTCCGATTTGGTGCACACAACCACACTTATAATGCCTCTCAATGTCCTAACCCATGCCACGCAACACAAACGTGAGGGACCGATTTGAGTTTCTCACGGGACCAGCAGTGAAGTCACAACCGTCGCCCCACATGAAATGTCGCAGCAGGAGCCTGAGGATTTTCTGAGTCAACATGCTGATCAACAGGTAACGTAATGTTGGCTTCCTTGACGACATTAGACAACTCCCTGTTTATATTTTATCCATATTTTAGTACAAAGCCTCCTTGTTTTATGATCTGCTCCTGTTTGACTTGTTCGGTTTTTGTTTTGACATTATGCTGTTAGTGTTTATTTCAAATTAACAAGAAGTACCGGTACAGATAGTAGGAAATTAATATAACACTTGCGTCAAACAAAGAATAACTAACTGTACATATCATGTCTACAGGAAGGAGCTGGTACATTAAGTGAGAATATTCAAGAATATTAAGAGAAGATATATTCAAGGTTGTCCTGAGGTCAACTGTACCAACCATTGCCAGAGCTTATGGAGCAATTTGATGTTATTGTACAGTAAAAATGGAATATTGGAGCTGTCGCAAAACAAAACAAAAAGCCAACTTTAAGGCTTATTATCTCCAAAATGATACAGTAATCAATCACATTTAGAAATCAAATGTTTCTAAATGTCAAGTCAGTAATGTCAAGTCAGTGCTTGATGTGTCATCAGCAGGCGTCGGCGTCAGTAATGGGGCATCGGCGGGTTTCGGGCGGAATCGCCAGGCGTTGGGAAGCGTTGGCGGGTGTCGCGGGCTCGTGGCCAGGTGGCGGACGTCACGGCAGGCAGTGGCCAGGTGGGCTCAGTCCCGCAAACGCTGCTTACAGCTTTAATTTTGTATTGCTTTGATAACATTGCTTAAGTTGAGTTTAAATTTACACTTTTTTTTTTTTTCTTAGCTGCTAATTGTTCAAAAATGCTGATGTTAAAAGTGTGTTTGCACAGTAAATGTTATGGCACTTTAATTCATATGGCAGTACATTTAAAATAACTGGCCGTCAAGTTCCAGGAACTGACAAACTGCACTGAGTTGAGTGAGATTCTCCAAAGGAACTCCAGTATAAATGTGGACTTTACATTCTAGTCCCATGTGAAGAAAAACCCAAAAGTGAACGTTTTTGTGCCTCACCCTTTCTAACTGGGACATTTGCAAGGGAACGCAGACTGGTTATGCTGCTCCCTGATAAAAGAAAAATGTTTCTGCTGTTACCTCAGAAATTGCCTGTTATTATTGTGGCTCAGGATTTTGTAGGTAGATTTTTTTTATTTTTCATAAGGAACAGGATAACAGTAATGCCCTGGTATTGGCAATAAGCTTTAATTTTGTATTTGCATTTTTTTTAACTTTAGATTTACATTAAAAATGTTTCTGTGTAAAGTGCTGATGTTAACTGTTTGCACGATAAATGTTATGGTGCTTTCGTTTATATGGCAGAACATTTAAATTAAAGTGTATGAAAGACTTCTTTTAAATTCATTATTGGCTTTTGCGTATACAACGTGATTAATCATGATTGATCAGGTAAATCATGCGATTAATTGTGATTAAAATTTTTAATCGTTGCCCAGCCCCAGTAAAAACATTTTTCTGGTGCCAGCATTTCGTGAGGCAGAAGTTGATTCATACGTCAGTGCCTTGGAGCGAATAGCTTCGCCACTCAATTGGCCAAGAGACATGTGGCCTGTCCTTCTCCAATGCAAGCGGGTGGGAAAAGCACAGGAGTTGGTGTCTGCTCTTTTCTTAGAAGACAGCCTGCAATATGATGTTGTAAAGGAAGCAATTTTTCCTGCTTACGAGCTTGTTCCTGAGCCCTACCGGCAAAAATTTAGGACCATAGAAAATCTAGTGGTCAAACCTTTGTCGAGTTTGCATGGGAGAAAAGCAACCTCTTTGATAAATGGTGTGCAGCTAATGATGGCAAAAAGTGACTTTGAGTCACTCCGTGAGCTTGTTCTTTTAGAAGATTTTCAAGACTCTTTGCCAGAGAAGGTGGTAATGTTCTTGAATGAACAGAAAGTGTCGTCATTGTCCAAGGCTGCTGTCCTCGCAGATGAGTTTGTGTTGACCCACAAAAATGTCATCTCATCTTCCCCCCCGATCGGACAGGCCTTCTGCTTCTCGTCCCACAAGAGCCGAGTCTAGCCACCTCCCCCTTGAAAAGGCTAGAGGGAAGGGACTTCTGGTTTGGCCATAAAGCGGTAGACTGCGCGACACCAGGCCTCTCGACCGTCTAGGGTAAAAACTCCCCGAAAACTTGAATAACTATTGGCAGATATCATATTAACTACAAAGTGATCAGGGGAACGTTGGAATAGGAAGGAAAACTCGATTCAACCAAAACAGAAACACGGTAACAGACAATATGGTGGAACTACCAGCTTGCTCTGAAACAGAGGGAGATGGCGAAACGAACTCCTCGTGACTAACGACGCGAAAAAGGGCTCGGACATAGAAATTATTAGCAAGGAGATACGGGATTTAAAAATGGAATCAAAAGAAGTCCTTTGCATGTTTGGAGAAACACTGAGGAACGACGTGGAAAAAGACTTGGACGACTTCAAAGACGAAATAAATCAACAACTTGCGAAAGTCGTCACCGAACAGGAGCTCCAGACCGGCAAGATCAACGAGGCTGAGTCGCGGATTGAAAAGCTAGAACGTTGGGCACAGGAAGCTAATGACGCTCTGGTCATATCACTGAGAGAACAAAAAGCTCTTCAGAACAAGTTAACTGACCTGGAGTCCAGGCCGAGGAGAAACAACCTACGTATCTATGGAGTCACTGAAGGAGAGGAGGGAGAATCTGTGGCCAAGTTTGTGGAAGACCTGCTGAAAAGCAAACTGCACCTGCCAGCACATTTTAATTTCCAAATTCAGAGAGCACACCGCTCATTTGCACAGAAGCCAGCAGACGGTGCCCAACCGAGACCCATCATTGTTAACTTTCTGGAATTTACTACCAAAGAGAGGGTCCTGAGAGAGCTATGGACAAAGAAAATAGAACTGGGGAATAAAGTACCGTCATTCCATCACGATTACGCGACAGAGATGGTCCAAAAGAGAAAGGAGTACAACACTGCTAAAAGAATCCTGAAGGAGAAGGGCATCCGCTTCCAGACGCCATTCACCAAGATGAGGACCCACTGGGATATGGGAACTCGAACCTACAACAGCGCAGAGGAGGTAAAGGAGGAATTGGCGAGACGCGGCCTGGCGGAGAAGACGGCGGTGGGGACGGGTGCGGAGGGGCCTGCGGCACTCGGTGCCCCGCACTACGACGGAGTGGCAGTGCAAGGAGGGATCCTGGAGGGGCTACGCATCAGCAGCGACACGAGCCAGAGAAAAGCTACAAGAGTTTCAAAGATTCTTTGATTAAATTCAGAGAATACAGGGAAGAAAGCTGGTAGGGATGTTCTAGTATGACCGGTGTTTTTAGTTGACAAATTATTAAAATTGAATTCCCATGTTAATAGAAAAGAGACTGTGGGAAGTCCGGGTCGCTCCTTTTTTTCTAACGTTGGACTCATTTAGAACGACTAAAATACTCATTGCAGGTTCAAGTGTCATTTCTAAGTTAGGTTAGATTTTTGACTGCCTTCACGCGGGCCGGACAGAGACACGCCGTAGTTTGGCCATGCCTGATCTACAGGAAACACATCTCTCTCAACAAGAGCTAAATCAACATGATTTAAAAGCTAAACTCGACACAACTAATGGCAACAGAAGTCAGACCCGCCTGTCAAAACTTGTCAACGTCTCTCTAGCCGAACTCGGGATGTTTGTTGTTTGGAGGGACCTCCACCCGTTACAGAGAACTATTTTTTTTATTAACATTACAGACAGATACAGAATAGAGGAATGTAAAATAGGAACGACTGACTTGTACTGACACAGTATTAATTACCTTATTATTTGTCTGAATAAGAGGAAGAAAAACACACTTTGGAGATTAAATGTGGGTATGCTAAATAATCCAAAAACACTGGAGGAGGTTAAGAAAGAGATTAAATGCTCTATGGAGGAGAACATAGATAGTCCAGTAGACACTACCATACTGTGGGACACAATTAAAGCTGTGATGAGAGGGAGGTTAATAGCGAGGGCAGCCTATCAAAAAAAGACTAGATGTGGCGAGGGGGAGGGTCTGGCGGAGGTGGAGACAATTCAGATGGTGGGTATAAAGGAAAATTGGGGGGGGGTTGCCTGACAATGCCACCTGGGGAGTTGCAGGAAGAGCTTAATCGGACTAAGCAATAATTTGGTTTTCTCGTCCAATCGGAGTTCTCACCTTGTCCCCCTATACATGCAGCTGAGAAATTTGAATTACTGACGGGAACGTGTCCTCCTCCCAACAGTAGGGGGTGGAGTGAGCCTTTTCAGCTGGTCAGCTGCTTTCGGTTGACATATTACATCATTATGATATAGAATGACAGTTCATAACGTACGTGTTACTTACTTTGCAGATAAGCTGTACCCTATTTCTTGTGCTCATGGTTATCTTAAAAGATAACCATGAGACAAGAACGTTGTTTGCTGTTGGAGGGCTACAACAACACAATGTCTTCGATGCTACGCTTTGTGCTGTTGCCACGGACCCGAAACTCGTTCTTGTTGGATGTGGGTTCTGCGCAGACTGGTGGGAGAGTTTGTGTACAGGTTTTGCAAAGGAACGGTGTCTTCAGTTATACACACGCTCATTAAAGTGCCGACCGTGGAGGAAGCTTGTGCCGCTGCACGCCGTTTCCAGCAGAATAACAGCGAAATTATCGAAATAAAAACAAATCAGAAAAACATCTCTTTGCTGTGCTTTTATTTACAAAGTTGAAATTCTTCTAACTTACAAAAAATGTGAACGAAAAGGTAGAAATATAAATACGAAGGAATACGTATTTGTTCAGGGCTGCGCAAAGCCGGAGCCCTGCATTTGCTGCGCTACCCTTTTTAAAAAGGTCTCTGTTGTGTGTTATTTTAATATGTCCATCTCTTTTAGAAGAGAAAGCATCGCCCCGGTCTCATCCTCTCTCCAAATGTCAACATTCTTATTCGCGTTTGCTGGTTGTTTCGCGCCGTCTGTTTTGTTAGACGACGTAGTTGTGCAGTGGCGCGTGCGCACTTGCATTGTCCAGTTAATAGTCCGACTAAGGTGTATACATGGCCGAGAAATTAGAATTCCAATCGCATTATCTGGGTGTCTCAATCGGAGTTC
>NW_027466087.1:420000-427500 GCF_046127955.1 Nelusetta ayraudi
TTATAACTTCTATTACACTCTAAATAACTCACTCCAATATAACTGCACTCGTCCTTCTCTCACATTACATTGGATCACAAACAACACAACAAAGACAATGATCCAACTGTACTGCCACGTCCAGACTCAGTGTAGGTCTGTAGGCCTCTTGGACCTTCATGTGAACCACTGCGTGTTGACTGGAGGTGAAACATGACTGACTACTGTCCTCCTACCTGGACAATGCAATCTCACTTTCATTCTGCTGCAGATGGCCATTTTCATTTTACACCGTCCAAATTTACAGCTCAGGGCGCTGGGACGAATTCCAAATTGTGTGCAGATACAGGCCTACACTTCAAATAATTATGAGAAAAATCCAACGTAAAGAGAGCACTTCCATTAGGAAATAGTCAACATGAAATTTCGTCTTCTACTGACACCTGCTGGTCAAATTGAATAGTTGCAAATATTGTGAACAAGTTGTCATCTAATTCTAATCCTAAACAATATGGCCATTCCAAGTCAAGTATTAAGACAATTAATCAGGTTTGTACTGCTTGATTGAACACATTCATCCCGTTCCAGTGCATTAAAACCCACTTCCCTTCAGGACCGTGTCAGCAAAGCCAAAACTTCCTTGAGTGACGCTGTTTCCCAGCATGCAATGCGAGCTAGCGATTCACAATACTATTTCGTCACAAACATGGATGTAAAAAATACAAAAAGGAAAAAGGGAAAAATGAAACTTCAGGAACACCAACCATTGCAATACAAGCAGAACTGGGCCGAAGTTTTATATTATGTACACCAAAATACAGCCTTCTGGTGGACAACCTATTTAATCCGTGTCTTCCTATGGCTCTTCTGTGGGTGAAAGCTCGTTGTAGAAATCACGTGCTGGGTAGGTCACCCCTCCAATCACCTCGGGGTAGGCCTAAGACAAGAGCCAATGGTTACCTTTGCAGGGTATCACCTGATACGGGTGAGCGAGTGAACAGAAAATATCGTTCAACGTGTGCAGTCGTAACAGGAGAAGCTTGCTGGTGGAAATGATGCACTACAAGTTGATGTGACACTAATGAATGCGATGGATGAGGCAGAGCAATGCTCCAGAACCTGATTCAGATTCAGACTACTCCCTCCACTTTTTTTATTTCATATGAGCGTTCAAAAAAAACAACATAATGATAATCGAATAAGCTTTAGTTTATTAATCAGAATTAAAACAAGTAGGTTTTGCCCTTACAAGGTTGTAGGTTTGTTATAGATGAGTTCCTTTGTTGTAGTTTGGTGCTTGAAAAACTATATATGGGATGTACCATGACCTGAGGGATTTCCTCATCCCATCCCAGCTTGGTTCTGATGCTGAATGTATCTTGCTGTACATCCCACTGAGCTCCAAGGGCCCTCTCCATAGGGAGCTGGTCTCTGTCAAGGTTAAGTGTTTTTACCTCTTTAGCTCTCTGCTCTTCAGGAATGGCGGCCAGCACCGAGCGATGATTGCTCACCCACTTATTGAACTTAAATCCACCTCTATCGCACAGGTCTGTTAGCTGCTGGTACAGATGTATTGCTTGTTCCACCGTGCTGACGGCCTTTAGACAATCATCCACGTAGAGATTTTGACAAACAGTGTTTATAACCTCGGCTGGGAAGTCATGCTGATTGTCGTCGAATGAAGCACAGCTTGGGGATGACACTGCCCCAAAGATGTGGACCAGCATCCTGTGCTCTTGTAGGTCCTTTGTAATGTCCCCATCTGGCCACCAGAGGAAGCGTAAGAAGTTTACATCCTGGTTGGAAACTCTTACTTGATGAAACATTCCCTCAATGTCAGTCATGAATGCTACAGGGCCTTGGCGAAAACAAAGCAGCACACCTAGCAGTGTACTTGTCAAATTGGGACCCTGCAGGAGCTCTTTATTTAATGATGTTCACTCACTTTCAATCTCACAGCCACTAAAAAACCTGATCGTGATTGAGAGGTCCTCAGCAGCCAATCACTGTTGGGAGTCCAGCCTTCAAACCCTCCTCCTGAATCCACAGTCACATCTGTGAGCATCTGGAACTTTGGCCCCGATCCTCCACACCACACAACTTGGGATGACAGCGCCACCTACCTGTATCCTTTCAGCAGCCAGTCCATGCTCTGACCCGTTTCCACTGTGGCCTGTTGTGTCATCTGGACCGGAGTCTGGATCATCAGTGTCCAGGTTCATGGAATCTGTCAGAGTGCCGCCGTCCTGTGATGTAATGATAGAGAATCACTCTATTTATACTAATGTGCAGAACCACTAGAGTGTCATTTCTTCACTGCTGTCAGCAACAAGCATTTGGTGTCACACTGGTGTACAACACTTATGGGCTAATTAATAAGAAATGACATATTTATGAATCACCCGCAATGCCCAGATTGTTGCTGCTTATCTGCTGATATGAGCCGTCAACTGTTGCAATATAGAACCACGGGCAGGAAATTACAATTAGTGTAGAGTGTATTATAATTTAAAAGTTTACTTACGGTAGTTCTTTAAAGAATTTAGCAGGAATGGAACAGGCTAACGTGACGACGTCACCTCTAACACGGTAGGAGCTCAACCTGCTGTCACGGCGAAAACTCTGTGTTACATCCCGTCTAGGGGGACCGAGACACAACGTGTAGGACACCTTCCCCCACTCCCAAGCCTCATTAATTTTTCACTGCAGTTGGCAGTTTCAACAAAAAACATTTTATTAATCAGTAAATGAAATAAACAAAACAACTTAACCGGTGGGCAGCAAAGGCTTCAGGGTGGGCCCAGGCCAAAATAATAAACCAAACTCCAACTAGCTCGCCTTAAGAACTAACTAAAGAAAGAAAGAGAACCCAAATACAGAAAGGCTAACCTCCCTACATACTTATTAAACAGGAGAAAAGAGGGGACAAAGAAAATGGCAGCCCACCTACAAACCTACAAATACGTATTCCTTCGTATTTATATTTCTACCTTTTCGTTCACATTTTTTGTAAGTTAGAAGAATTTTAACTTTGTAAATAAAAGCACAGCAAAGACATGTTTTCCTGATTTGTTTTTATTTTGGTAAAAACTGTTATTCTGCTGGAAATGGCGTGCAGCGGCACCAGCTTCCTCCACGGTCGGCACTTTAATGAGCGTGTGTATAACTGAAGACACCGTTCCTTTGCAAAACCTGTACACAAAATCTCCCACCAGTCTGCTCCGAACCCGAATCCAACAAGAACGAGAGTTTGGGGTCTGTAGCGACGGCACAAAGCGTAGCATCGAAGTGTTGTTGTAGCCCTCCAACAGCAAACAACGTTCTTGTCTGCCTTTTAAAATAACCATGAGCACAAGAAATAGGGTACACCTTATCTGCAAAGCAAGTAACACGTACATTATGAACTATCGTTCCATATCATAATAGATTTAATATGTCAACCGAAAGCAGCTGACCGGCTGAAAAGACTCACTCCACCCCCTAGTGTTGGGAGGAGGACACATTCCCGTCAATAATTTGAATTTCTCAGCTGCATGGATACGGGGACCAAGGTGAGAACTCCGATTGGACGAGAAAACAGAATTATTGCTTAGTCCGATTAAGCTCTGCATGTAAACACACTGATTGATTAACATGGGCGCTGAATGGAAGCGCTCGGCGCGGCGGCGCTTCGCTTCGCAGCGCTTCACTTCGCGCTGCTTCCACGTCCAGTGTGAACCGGGCGGAACTTTTCAACATTTTGACGTGGCAGATGCGGTTTTCTATCAGGAGTGTGCACTACATAATCTGTAACGGAAAGTTTGCGCTCCACGACATACGGACCAGAAAAACCAGCCTGCAAACGGGAACCGGGTAACAGCAACAATACCAACACTCGGTCGCCTGTCTCAAAAACTCGAGCCACAGCTTTCTTGTCAAACTGCCGCTTCATTTTAGACTGGCTGGCGACAAGAGTTTTGTGAGCAGTTTCACAAGCACAATGCAAGCATTCACGAAAAAAAAAAATGACGTAATCTAACACATTATTCTCGACTCATTTAACATCGTTAAGCCACTTACCCCTTAACAGACGCGAGGGTCCTCTCACCGAACACTAAATCAGCTGGGCTGAACCCGAGGGACTCCCACACATACATCGACGACTGAAGATACACTTTATGCTGCGGAACCATCACTGTGCTCACTGTGCCCCCCCCACACACACACACACACACACACACACACACACACACACTAAAATATAGAATTGCAGTAGGTTGGTTTTGTTGCTCTTGGTTGTCCGTTAGTTTTTTGAGAGTTAGTAGAAGATAGATCCCTAAATAGTAAGTTTGATAGATGGATAGAAATAGATAAGTTAGTTAAAGTTACACACACACACACACATATAGTTATTTATTAACCTCTTTCAATGAACTCCAAAAGACTCACCTGAATCAGATCCCCTGCAGGGGCAACGATCTTGTCTCAGACCTTCCGCCGAGGTGATCGGTGGAGTGACGCGCAACCAGCACGTGACCTCTACCATGTGCTTCCACCCACGGAAGTACCATGGGACGACACGGCTTAAATAGTATGGCTTGTCCACCAGAAGGCTGTATTATGGTGTACATAATATAAAACTTATATAAAACTTCGGCCCAGTTCTGCTTGTATTGCAATGGTTGCTGTTCCTGAAGTTTCATTTTTCGTCCCTTTTTATTTTTTACATCCATGTTTGTGATGAAATAGTATTGTGAATCGCTAGCTCGCATTGCATGCTGGGAAACAGCGTCACTCAAGGAAGTTTTGGCTTCGTTGACACGGTCCTGAAGGGAAGTGGGTTTTAGTGCACTAGAACGGGATGAATGTGTTCAATCAAGCAGTACAAACCTGATTAATTGTCTTAATACTTCACTTGGAATGACCATATTGTTTAGGATTAGAATTAGATGACAACTTGTTCACAATATTTGCAACTATTCAATTTGACCAGCAGGTGTCAGTAGAAGACGAAATTTCATGTTGACTATTTCCTAATGGAAGTGCTCTCTTTACGTTGGATTTTTCTCATAATTATTTGTAGTGTAGGCCTGTAATTGATGAGGAATCACGGCGTGCTAACGCTACTCAAACAGCTTAGATGAAAAAAGGGAGTGTGATTTGGATTTGTGGTACATTATGACAATCTTGGACTTGCAAGACTGAGGCGACGGTTCAATTCCCATCAATGTGTATTATATATGTGTTATTTAGCTCATCTATTCTACATTTTAAATAGATCACATTTGACATCTGACCCACTGAACACTTACTATTGAACATATTTTTAAACTATGGGCTATTTAGTCTTGTTTTAGGATATAATATAATTCATTGCACAAACTGTCAGGCTAAGTATAAGAGCTATAGTCTACTACAATCAGTCGTGCCAAGAAAGAGACATTGTCTTTATTTTTCATTTTTATTTTATTGTGTCATCATTGAACCATACAAGCATGTAGTGTTGTCCAACAAGAATGCATGGCGAGTCAAATCCCAAACAACCTATGAAACAATGGACACGTTTCCATTGCACTTCATTTTATTGAGCACTAGATGACCTCCTCGAGCACTGTGTCATTGAAGCCTCGAGTAATGAACCATTTTTTGAAACAAGTGTCGAAGCTTCAACAAAGCCTCGATCGGCCATCACTACCTACGGCAGCGTGCTCTAACACCATTTCAGAAGTGACTAACTGCAGAGTTGGGAGCGGAGGAGGGACGACCGTCAGGCTGGCTTGACTGCTCCTCCTTCTCAGCCGTGGCGCGTCCAATCAGCAGCCGACATCCAGGACTGCACCTGCAAGGCGTCATCCACTCTCTCTCACACACACACACACACACAGACACAAAGATAGAGGCACCTAGACCCACCCGTGGGTCATAACACTCCGTGTGGATCTTTTCACTCTGGCATTGAAAGGGGGTACTAGCGCTAGCCGTTTGCTAAGCTATGTACAGACAGCACCACCGCTTGCCGAACCACATAGTCACATCGTTTATATACAACAACTCGTCATCAATATCTCTAAAGTAGAAGTTAAGAACTTTTTTCAAAAACGATAACTAATTCAAACTTTTTTGTGTGTTTATAAAAACAAACTAAAACAAACTTAAATTGAAGTCATATTTCACTTCGTTTACGTCTGTCAAATGAATATTTGCCCAGGAAAATCTTTTAGTTTTACGCAGCAGCACCTAAATGCACCTCGCGTTCTGTGACGTCACCCCCCTTTCACAGCAGTATGTTGACGAGCGACTCGCGGCGGGAAAGTCCGATATGCCACTTTTTCCCAATACGACGAAGAGAGTGACAAAAGCCAATGTCTTGTGGTGGAAAGACACAAAATATGTAGCTTGCTTCTCAAAAGGGAAAAACCCCGACAAACCTCCATTTAAGAAGCAGCAGTGGTGAACATGTTTATTGAGACTGGGAAGTAGACACGACAGTTTGACTCAAATATCCTGTGGTGATGAGAGTGGTTATGGCTATCTGATAAAGCAAGATTTAATATTGGGAATTTAACAAAATGAAAAGGAACCGACAACGCCACCCTGGGAATTTCACCCAGGGAGTTCTACTAAACACAAAAGTAATAATTAGGCACACAGGTAAGTTCTACGAGGAAGGAGTAGGAGACGTGGTTCAGAATGTTTAAAATATCAAACCAACTTTTATTCAACATTTAAAAATAAAAGGAACAAATAGACCAACACTTAAAACGGAGCTACTGAGCTCCTTATTCTTGGTGTAGAAACTGAGGCTTACCGATGAGGGGCCCAAACGGGGGAGGAACCAACGAAAACAAGGAACACCCCACTCACACGTGACACACCTGGAAAGAAAGTGAAGTGCAAAAAAAGAAGAAGAAAACAACCACAATCCCGGATCACAGCACTCGAAGGGGCCCACCACCCGGGACACCGCCACCACCAGCAGCTCTCAGCGACTACAAAAGAAAAGATAAACAGTTGGTTACTAAAAGTTCCCTAAAATCTGTCACATGTACTGAAATACACACACACACACACACGCACGCACGCACGCCTGCTGTCTGAGGGTCAGCGGTGGCGACGTAAGTGTGGCAACAGAAAGGAGCAGTGTGGGGGAGGGGAAGATGATGATGTTGATGAGTTTACAGAATGCAAGGGGGTTATTGTTAAGGGGTAAGGATATGGACGACAACGCCACCTCAAGTTGTTTGTTGAGGAAATAAAATAATGAAAAGCACACAGGTTTCGTGTACAAATGAGCTGAGACGTGGTTTGCAAAAAAAAAACAGACAAGGCTTTATTATAATTGAAGGAAATGCATCTAGACAGAAAGGAATCCAGGCAGTTACGAATTTAAATTAACTAAAACTCAGAAAAAGGAAAACAAATTTATAAGTAAACTACCAATACCAAAAAGACACAGGAGGAGGGGGGGGGGACGACGACCGTTCAACACAAACAATGTACGAACAAGGGGGGAGACTTACTTAAACCATAAATATCAAAGCA
>NW_027466087.1:432500-467500 GCF_046127955.1 Nelusetta ayraudi
GGGGGGAGATGATGAGATGATGAGAGGGATAGAGAGAGAGGAGTAGAGGAGGCAACTGGCAACAATATACAATTGTGTTAAAAGAGAACAAAACAGATCGTAAATGTGCATAGCTAATTGTCAGATAGTGCATATATACCCATACAAACATACATGCGAGTTCATACAGTGATGTTAATAATAATAGCGATGATAATAATAGCAACGTTAATAGTAATAATAATAATAATAGTTATAATAATAATAATAATAATAATAATGTTGATAGTAATAATAACGATGATAATAATCTACTCATGGATCAATAAGACAATAAGCTATGCAATAGTGTACAACAGTGTACCCGCGCTTGTGTATATTTGTGTGTGTGTGTGCGTGTGTGCGGGTGTGTGTGTATATTTGCATGTGTGTATACTTGTGTGTGTGTGCATGTTTGCATCTGTGTATACGTGTGTGTGTGCGTGTGTGTGCGTGTGTGTGTGTGTGTGTGTGTGTGTGTGTGTGTGTGTGTATAGATGTGGTGGTGTGTGTATGGATGTGGTGGTGTGTGTACCTGAATGTGGGAGTGGGTGTGTTTAAGTACGTCACTGGAAGTAGGCTGCCAATTAGTGCGGTCTCCGAGGCCGCAACCGCCCCAAGCCAGTGACGAGCCGGGGGCGGGGGGCCCGGACACGGCATACCCACCGCAAAGCCGGCCAGGAAGAGGCCCGGAGCAGCAGGCCCCCGGGCCGGAGGGCACCCGCCCCA
Organism: Nelusetta ayraudi; assembly: GCF_046127955.1. Taxonomy (NCBI): domain Eukaryota; kingdom Metazoa; phylum Chordata; class Actinopteri; order Tetraodontiformes; family Monacanthidae; genus Nelusetta; species Nelusetta ayraudi. The sequence goes on from NW_027466087.1 coordinate 433,248, forward strand.
CGAGGAGCCAGGGCAGGATGACAGGGAGGCAGATACCCCAAGGAGAAGGGACACCACCCAGGGCGGACAGGCAGCAGAGCCCGGCCCCCGGACGGGGGCCCCCCAGGGCAAGCGAGACCAGACTCATCCCCATGACAGGACCCAGCCCCTTCACCCACCGGGAGGATCGGTACCCAAGGCAGGCCCGGGCACCCAGAGGCCCCCCCCCTACGGACCCAGTATGGCGCATCAACCGGCCCCCTCCACCCCCCACACACAGTACAATAGCTGTATTGCTAAGCCTAATAACTTAAATAACAAGCTTGAAATTTACCTGTCCCATTTTTCCCTTTATTGTTTTTTCTCTGTACTGTAAATCTTATGTCTAAGAACAAATCTGAAGCTGCTGTTCTGAGAATGAGCTACCAAAACTTTTTCTGAATAAATCAATAAAGATCCATTTATGGAAAGCTGTGATGAAGGCAGTTTTGTCTTTGATTATATTCAACAGTGTAACATATTTGACCACTTTTAATTGATTTTTCTAACTTTAAAACACTAAAGTTAAGGCTGTATACCTAATTTCTAGTAAGTGGCCCAACTTACACAACAAGTAGTGACTCAAAAGTAATTGGAGGGTGCTACATAGAAGCGGTACAGCGTTTTGGGGGGTGCCCTAGAGTTGTCTTGGAACCGAAAATGGCCATGTTAGAGGCTTCCAGCGTTTCCTCGTCCCTGTTCAACCAGACGACACCCTCGATAGTTACTTGGAGGGGGCCAGCACCGCCAATCAAATAATTGAATATTGGTGGGGTTTCCTGCGTGGCCAGCGCATGGAGTTCTGGTTAGCCTTGTTATCAGGCCTCAGAGACAACGGGCATTTTGATGGCGAGTTTCTGGACAAAAGTCTCCTGCAGTTTTGTTGTATGGGCCTCCATACAGGTGAGTTCATGAATAATGTTTTATTTTCATTTTGTGCGCATGTGTATGTGAGTGAGAGAGAGGGGAGGGAGGACAGAAACTGGAAAGGGGGTGTGTGGGAAGACAGACCGACAGAGACGGGAGGAAAGGAAAAAGAATGCTAAAGAGAAGGGGTAGCAAAGGGAAAGGAACAGAGATGGAAGGGGAGAGAGATGGAACAGAAGGGTGGAAACAGAGAGGATAAGAGATGGGGAGAAGGGGGGGGGAGGGATGAACAGAGACAGGGAGGGAGGGAGAGGGTGGGGTTGCTCATGTGTGAATGCTGTAATTTAGTGTTTTATTTATGTTCTGCTGGCACAGCTCTTCCTAAATGTATACATTTTCTACAGGATGAGTTGGATGACACTGCACAGGTGTGGAATGCACACAACATAAGAAAATGAAATTGCATATAGGAATATTTATTAATGATTTTAATTATGAGTCAAATAATGCAGCTTCGTTCTTAAAATGAAAAAAGCATTCTGCTATTGCTTTTTCATTTTTGAATTTTACATTTCATATTGAATTTTGGTAACTCTTTGCTGGTGCATGTTTTGAAAATTAAATCTCAAATGTGTTTTCCTTTTTCATTTGAATTAAGTACAAGAATGAGCAGTCTTGAAGAAGAAAATGAAAATGCAGATTGAATGACTTATTAACCATTTTAATTATGAGTCAAATAATGCAGCTTCGTTCTTAAAATGAAAAAGCATTTCTGTTATTATATTCTTATTTTAATTTGGATTATGGTAACTGCTTCCATATAAAACAAATACATCCATAAATATATACAATGTGAGAATTGTTTCTTGCAAGAGCTGTACTTCAACCCATGACCATCGATAAAAGTGTACACATCTAATCGTAAACAATCTGCTGCAACCTGAATTTCCACTTCTGTGTCTATAAACCAGTCACAGCTTGACTGATGGCTCTGAAGAAGCAGTTTCCATCAGCCTCTACATTCTCATTTGTACACGGCGAACCTAATGGGCCTTTGCAATCAGAAATTGGAAAACTCGCATGGTCCAAATGAATCTTCAAGTTTTTGCAAAGGTCTAAACAAACATCAACATCAAGGGGAGAGAAGTTACACTCTTCATTGGTCACAGCACTGACAAACTCTACGTCAGAATTATCCATGTCAAAGTGAGGAGTTTTGCTCTTCTGAAGTGACTCACTGTTGCCAGCTGGTGCTGGAATTTTAAACCGTGACCATGCAGAACCTTGGCTAATCTAATACCAGTGCCATGATCTGCCACTGCATCTTCACTAGTACTAACTGATGATGGATCACAAATCACATGTGCGAGGCGTAGAACGAGCGGAGCAGTCAGAGGCAACAGAAGAAGAAAGAAAAGCCTCCTTAGCTTAGTTGATCTTCTGTGTTGCCTCCTGGACGGTGCTGGCCTCCTCTGGCTTGGTGCTGGCAACCACGGGAGCCACAGGAACCACGGGCACAGCTCTGGTCATCTGTGGCGTCGCCTCCACCTGATTAAAATGAGAAAGATGTGATTTTATGCCAATAAACATAGAAAGGAAAACACTAGGCTTTACACGGTCATGATTTTTGTGCCAATCACCGATCCAACGTCCTCCGTGTGTATCTTTTCCAAGTGCCTGATTAAATTTGTGGTGTTGAAATTTTTTGCCAAAGTTCCCCCGCGAGGTACTGTAGCGTTGCATATATTGCAGATTCAAAGAAACTTTATTGTCCATCACATAGCGACAGTACTCAAAACAGGAAGAGGCACGAAGACGAAAATTAAGGTTTTTGAATCATGAATCATTAGCTCTCGGTGTTATGCCCCGGCCTAGGGGGAACCAGGACACAACATAAAGGCCCCGCCCCCTTCTCCCAGCTCTCAAATTAGACAAAGGTGCTTCGTCCACAGGATGGTTTTTATTAAACGTCACCATCATTTCACTGGCGTCAGGGAGGGCATGGCCAAAACAACAAACAAAATGTCTCTCTTATGGATCTTACCTATGAAGAAAACAATCAAATAAATGACAGTCAAACTAACCTCCTTAACTAAAACACAGGAGAAAAGGGGCACAACACAAATGGCTTCCCTCCCCTACGGGCTACGTGGACACAAAGGGAACTGAAATAGATTACAAAACAGAATTGATGGCTGAACACAGAATGCTGCTGCTGCGGCACATGGCCTCTGGTTGGGAGCTGGGAGAAGGACAAAGAGACCGAGGTGTTGAAGTCCTCCTCCTTAAATATTGGCACCAGCCAATCACCTTCCCGCACCTGGAACAAGCAAAAAAAAGGGAACACAGGATCTACTGCGCCATCTACTGCCCAAACGGACACACAGCAGACAAAAGGAACTGACAACAATGTAAACCCAAATCTATACATTTACATAACACTCGGATACAAAAAAATAAACATGTCGATGCTGTGAAACTACTTTGGAGGAAATGAGACAGTTTAAAAAAGTTTCAACACGACCATGACGTCATTGATCGGTGATTCATGACATGACGCCCGATCATGAACGTTTCTAAAAATGCCAAATATCGGCCGATCCGATACAGCCGATAAGATCGGTGTAAAGCCTAGAAAACACACACAGGTGATGAAGTGGAAATGAATAAGTACAAACCTGCTGCACTGCTGTGACATTGCTGGAGGCAGACTCATGTGGACAGTTGAACGTGTTGCCCACACCTGCAAATACAAGGACACAAAGTAACGTTTAAAGAACTGCATTTATTGTCCTATCACAAAGATGCACACAATGAAATACACATTCAACTTGGGGACTTGGGATATACAAACCGACGGGAAGATGAGAGAGGGAAAAAATCCTTTCACTGCCCCGATTCTGAAAATCAATAAAAAAAAATGATGCAGACAAAATAAAGAAATAAATAACCGCGTCCCCAAAATATACGGGACAAAGTGAAATGCGTCCCCCATCAGTTCATTACGGGACAGGCTTTTTAGTTGCCAAATATGGGACAATCGCATATTTTACGGGAGGGTTGGCAACCCTATCTAGACCACAGACGGAAATTAAATGAGGTTTTGTCATTTTCCATAAAAAACGGGACAAATTGTGTCCTGGGAGAGATTTTATCTTTCCCGGGACAGGTGGACAGGTGGTGTTTGGAAAAAAATAGATATTTGCCGTCAGTGTATCGATTATTTATTGCGACAGAAAGCACAACAATATATTGCAATACTGATTTTTTTTCACCCACCCCTAGTTGATAAGTGTATGAATAATTGTGTGAATGTTACCGTGACAGCTGGGGAAACCCTGCCAGATGACTCCACGACGGTCTCCATGTGGTCCAGCAGCACAGCCTCACTAAACCACACGGGATTGGACGGGATGTCTGTGTAAAATGCAGTCTCAAAAGCTGTTGGTACCGTCTATAAAAAAAAAGGGGAAAGGAAATCAGAGTCAACTTAGGATAAGTGTTCATTTTTAAAATAAAAAGTTGCACTGTTTGACAAATACACGATTGGGGGAAAAAAAAAAAGAGGGATGAACAGGTTACCTCAACCTCCTGTCCAACAAGAGTCCATTCAGGAGCAGGTCCATACACTGGCATGTGGACAGGACCTGTCACAACCACTCTGGGAGACACCCTGGGCGATGATTGGTTGTGGCACAACACCCCTGGCCTAGGTGAAGGGGGTGCGAGCTGATGGAGCATGCAGCATGCAGACACTCCACCAAAATCAGTCCTGAGGTGCACGTAAACAGAAAACAACATGTTAACACATATTTGTCATATCAAATGAAGAGCAAGTAAGGCTGAAGAAGGCAAAACTTACACCATCATAACACCACCATGTACAGCTGACGAAGGGGGAGGTGATCGGCCATATACACAAATGTTAAACCTGGAAGAAGTGTCACATAATCAATTATGTAATCACACAATTCTAAGAAATATCTGTTAGCACAGTGTCACTGAAGAGAAAAAAATACAACAAAAATATGTATTTTACACACCCATGCGTGCAGCAACACGATGATATACTTGACGTAGCGCTGTTTGTAGTTCTGGCTTCACAGTCAGGCGAGGTGGAAAGTCAAGCACAAACACCTACAAAATAGTTGTATATATAAAAAAAAAACCCAAACAAACATAAAAATGCAAAATAAATTCATGAATATTCTTGTTATTGAACTATGGATCATGGAATTACTTGATATTGATAAAACAAAGTGGTGATGACATTCATGTGTTCAAATTTGTTTGTCACAGCAGATAAACAAACCTTGGGCCAGCGGTCCAACACAGTTGCCAGTAGCGCAGCAAAATCCTGGGCGGAGTCTGTTACAAGCCCGTGTTCAAGGTTGTTGCCCAGGGAGAGAACACAAAACCATCCACAAGTGGACAGAGATGTGAGTCTCCCACCACCAGAACAAAAACATAAAGAAACTCGTGGCTTGACAAAATCACGACCCATACCTTCTTGTCTGGTTGCTGGGCCTTAAGAACGAACTTGCACTGTTTTGTCAGTCAGGAGCAAAACGGGCCATCTTCGCACCCAGGTCGCTGACCAGTACCGCGCCCTGTGTAAATTGACAAAAAAGAAAAATCTAAATATGTTTTTGTAAGATTTATTTGGAATACAACATAACAACACAGGCAGAACATGAAATCATGAACGTGGAAGTACTCACGACGTTCAAAGTCCTTCTGAGGTGGAAAAGGTGTCCAATCCCGTTTTTGCTCCAGGCGTCGTTTCATGGCCAGAGAGCGACGGAATGCCTTGGTGTTCGGCATCTGAACAATGAAATGAAAGATTGTGTCATTTTCAATGAAGGACAATGATAACACAAGTTTACAGAAAAAAGTGATGTTTTCTCACACACGACATCAAAACACAGAAAGGTTTCTGTACCTTTGCAGCTGGAGACGATGAGCTTAAATCAAAAAAGCAAAAGAAAATGTGTATGTGTACTCTTGGACCCTAACCCTAATGCCATACAAGTCTATGGGGTGAAATTTCAACTTTGTCCTACAGATATGGGGCCACTTGCTTTTTCATCAGGAGCCCCCAAGAAGCGCCCATGCCAAATTTGGGGCTTCTAGTACTTGAGGAACCCTGAAACCCTAACCCTAATTTCAGCTAAGCCTAACCCTAACCCTAGTTTCAGCCTTATTGTTAACCCTAATTCAATGCAAGTCTATGGGGTGAATTTTCAACTTTGTCCTAGAGACATGGGGCCACTTGCTTTTTCATCAGGAGCCCCCAAGAAGCGCCCATGCTAGATTTGGGGCTTCTAGCCAATGAGGAAAAATTTGGAGCAGACACGACAGGGTTACAGCTGAGAAGGCACTTAAGATCCTCAAAGGACTGTTGCCACTAGACCAAACAAATGGTTTCAATGGACTGGTTAATTCTTCTCTCGTGGCCGGCAGCTCCACTGCCTTAGTGCTGGAGATGTCCGCTCAGGGGCGCCGCCAGGAATTTTGCGCCCCCTTCAAAAAAACAAAAACAAATGGGCCTCCTGTGCGCAGCGCTTGTCAAAAGCTTAACATCACTCAAAAAATACAGTATAGTTCAATAATAGTGCTTGAGTCCATCTTTGACAGTGTCAATGTATTTTTATTGTGAATTCTCCACAAAGCAAACTCTTAACATTTATGAATGATTCATGAAAAAAACACTTGATGTCTCTCGGACAAAGTTGAGCTTTGACCTTCATAGACTTGCACTGCATTAGGGTTTAGCGATAAGGCTGGAATTAGAGTGAGGGTTTCGGGGTTCCTCATGGGCTAGAAGCCCGAAATTTGGCGTGGGTGTGTCCTGGAGGATCCTGATGAACCTGAAAGTGGCCCCATGTCTCGAGGACAAATTTGACCTTTGACCTCCATGGACTTGCATTGAATTAGGGTTAACGATAAGGCTGAAACTAGGGTTAGCTGAAATTAGGGTTAGGGTTTTGGGGTTCCTCAAGAACTAGAAGCCCCAAATTTGGCGTGGGCGCTTCTTGGGGGCTCCTGATGAAAAAAAAGTGGCCCCATGTCTCTAGGACAAAGTTGACCTTTGACCCTCATAGACTTGTATGGCATTAGGGTTAGCGATAAGGCTGGAATTAGAGTGAGGGTTTTGGGGTTCCTCATGGGCTAGAAGCCCCAAATTTGGCGTGGGTGTGTCCTGGAGGATCCTGATGAACCTGAAAGTGGCCCCATGTCTCTTGGACAAAGTTGACCTTGGACCCTCATAGACTTGTGTGGCATTAGGGCTATCGATAAGCGATACAAACCTGGTGAGTTTAAGACTTAGTGACTCTACGTACATTGCCAGAGAAGGTGGTAATGTTCTTGAATGAACAGAAAGTGTCGTCATTGTCCAAGGCTGCTGTCCTCGCAGATGAGTTTGTGTTGACCCACAAAAATGTCATCTCATCTTCCCCCCCGATCGGACAGGCCTTCTGCTTCTCGTCCCATAAGAGCCAAGTCTAGCCACCTCCCCCTTGAAAAGGCTAGAGGGAAGGGACTTCTGGTTTGGCCATAAAGCGGTAGACTGCGCGACACCAGGGCTCTCGACCGTCTAGGGTAAAAACTCCCCGAAAACTTGAATGACTATTGTCAGATATCATATTACAATACAAAGTGATCAGGGGAACGTTGGAATGGGAAGGAAAACTCCATTCAACCAAAACAGAAACACGGTAACAGACAATATGGCGGAACTACCAGCTTGCTCTGAAACAGAGGGAGATGGCGAAACGAACTCCTCGTGACTAACGACGCGGAAAAGGGCTCGGACATAAAAATTATTAGCAAGGAGATACAGGATTTAAAAACGGAATCAAAAGAAGTCCTTCGCACGTTTGGAGAAACACTGAGGAACGACGTGGAAAAAGACTTGGACGACTTCAAAGACGAAATAAATCAACAACTTGCGAAAGTCGTCACCGAACAGGAGCTCCAGACCGGCAAGATCAACGAGGCTGAGTCGCGGATTGAAAAGCTAGAACGTTGGGCACAGGAAGCTAATGACGCTCTGGTCATATCACTGAGAGAACAAAAAGCTCTTCAGGACAAGTTAACTGACCTGGAGTCCAGGCCGAGGAGAAACAACCTACGTATCTATGGAGTCACTGAAGGAGAGGAGGGAGAATCTGTGGCCAAGTTTGTGGAAGACCTGCTGAAAAGCGAACTGCACCTGCCAGCACATTTTAATTTCCAAATTCAGAGAGCACACCGCTCATTTGCACAGAAGCCAGCAGACGGTGCCCAACCGAGACCCATCATTGTTAACTTTCTGGAATTTACTACCAAAGAGAGGGTCCTGCGAGAGCTATGGAGAAAGAATATAGAACTGGGGAATAAAGTACCGTCATTCCATCACGATTACGCGACAGAGATGGTCCAAAAGAGAAAGGAGTACAACACTGCTAAAAGAATCCTGAAGGAGAAGGGCATCCAGTTCCAGACGCCATTCACCAAGATGAGGACCCACTGGGATACGGGAACTCGAACCTACAACAGCACAGAGGAGGTAAAGGAGGAATTGGCGAGACGCGGCCTGGCGGAGAAGACGGCGGTGGCGACGGGTGCGGAGGGGCCTGCGGCACTCGGTGCCCCGCACTACGACGGAGTGGCAGTGCAAGGAGGGATCCTGGAGGGGCTACGCATCAGCAGCGACACGAGCCAGAGAAAAGCTACAAGAGTTTCAAAGATTCTTTGATTAAATTCAGAGAATACAGGGAAGAAAGCTGGTAGGGATGTTCTAGTATGACCGGTGTTTTTAGTTGACAAATTATTAAAATTGAATTCCCATGTTAATAGAAAAGAGACTGTGGGAAGTCCGGGTCGCTCCTTTTTTTCTAACGTTGGACTCATTTAGAACGACTAAAATACTCATTGCAGGTTCAAGTGTCATTTCTAAGTTAGGTTAGATTTTTGACTGCCTTCACGCGGGCCGGACAGAGACACGCCGTAGTTTGGCCATGCCTGAGCTACAGGCAACACATCTCTCTCAGCAAGAGCTAAATCAACATGATTTAAAAGCTAAACTCGACACAACTAATGGCAACAGAAGTCAGACCCGCCTGTCGAAACTTGTCAACGTCTCTCTAGCCGAACTCGGGATGTTTGATGTTTGGAGGGACCTCCACCCGTTACAGAGGACTATTTTTTTTATTAACATTACAGACAGATACAGAATAGAGGAATGTAAAATAGGAATGACTGACTTGTACTGACACAGTATTAATTTCCTTATTATTTGTCTAAATAAGAGGAAGAAAAACACACTTTGGAGATTAAATGTGTGTATGCTAAATAATCCAAAAACACTGGAGGAGGTTAAGAAAGAGATTAAATGCGCTATGGAGGAGAACATAGATAGTCCAGTAGACACTTCCATACTGTGGGACACAATTAAAGCTGTGATGAGAGGGAGGTTAATAGCGAGGGCAGCCTATCAAAAAAAGACTAGATGTGGCTAGGGGGAGGGTCTGGCGGAGGTGGAGACAATTCAGATGGTGGGTATAAAGGAAAATTGTGGGGGGTGGGGGGGGGGGGGTGCCTGACAATGCCACCTGGGGAGTTGCACCCCAGGAAATAAACTATAATAAAATTCCTCGGGCTACACAGGTTCGTTACGCTTTGAAATTTAAGAGGACGAGACGGACTTCCAATGAAACAGCTTTATTTGACAACAATTTAAAATAGACCAGGTTTAGCTGCCTGAGTGTCAAGGAAATAAGTACCATACCAAAAAGACTGTTCAACATAAGAAAATAAGGGGAACAGGGCCAAAGAAACCAAAGAAAACTCAAAAAAGGGAATAAACAAAGCTGAGGGAATCACTACAAACCAAAATTCACGCTACGCCAACTCCTGTCCTAAAGAAAAGAGAACAAAATTAACATACTAATACCTTGAGACACCCAGGCAAGCGTTAAACAGTTAGAACTAAAGGAAAACTTTTATTTATTCTTCGCGCACACACACACGCGCACACACACACACACACACACACACACACACACACACACACACACACACACACACACACACACACACACACACACACAGGACCAAAACCCAAAACAAAAAGGTAACGATCACTGGGGAACAAGATATTAATGAACTACAAAAGGAAATCAAACTATAACAAAATCGCTACTCAATAGAAAACCCAAAGTTTCACCAAAATTTCACAACAAAACAAAGAAAAGAAAACCAACCAAAGAAAGTGGTTACGCTAACAAAAGAAACAGACAAACTGAATTATCTAAACCAAATAAACCAAAATCAAAGGAAAAGTGTCCGCGTTGTGGTGGTGACTCCGCTGTTACCCGGCTAGACGGGTGCGGCAATTGATTGCGAGGACATCGCCGCCGCAACAGTAACAGAGGGGAATGGAGAAAACAGAGGAAGACGGAGCGACTGCACCCAGGCAGGGGGTTGAGACCAGCGTCCTTCCAGTACCCGTCTCGGCGCACCGGTGTTCAACTGCAAGGCAGCCTCCCCGCCGAGCGCCAGAGGAGGAGGGGGGGCGGGGGGGGCCTGCGGTGAATGCACAACGATCACACACACACAGCGCCACCTCCCGATGAACGGGCACCCGCCAGGGTTCCTCCTCCGGCTGTGCATATGGCCCAGCCCGCTCTGGGATTGCTAGCCGAAATGCTAAGAACTGCGAAGGACAGAGTTCTCAGCGTGGACACGCCAGAGGACAGAGTGCTGACTCCAGCCTGCGCTTGTTTTTAAAAGAGCTGCTTTCACTCTGCACTCTGGCGCAGGTGTAATCAGTGCGTTTACGTGCAGAGCTTAATCGGACTAAGCAATAATTCGTTTTTCTCGTCCAATCGGAGTTCTCACCTTGTCCCCCTATACATGCAGCTGAGAAATTTGAATTACTGACGGGAACGTGTCCTCCTCCCAACAGTAGGGGGTGGAGTGAGCCTTTTCAGCTGGTCAGCTGCTTTCGGTTGACATATTACATCATTATGATATAGAATGATAGTTCATAATGTACGTGTTACTTACTTTGCAGATAAGCTGTACCCTATTTCTTGTGCTCATGGTTATCTGAAAAGATAACCATGAGACAAGAACGTTGTTTGCTGTTGGAGGGCTACAACAACACAATGTCTTCGATGCTACGCTTTGAGCCGTCGCTACGGACCCCAAACTCTCGTTCTTGTTGGATGCGGGTCCGGAGCAGACTGGTGGGAGAGTTTGTGTACAGGTTTTGCAAAGGAACGGTGTCTTCAGTTATACACACGCTCATTAAAGTGCCGACCGTAGAGGAAGCTTGTGCCACTGCACGCCGTTTCCAGCAGAATAACAGCGAAATTATCGAAATAAAAACAAATCAGAAAAACATCTCTTTGCTGTGCTTTTATTTACAAAGTTGAAATTCTTCTAACTTACAAAAAATGTGAACGAAAAGGTAGAAATATAAATACGAACGAATACGTATTTGTTCAGGGCTGTGCAAAGCCGGAGCCCTGCATTTGCTGCGCTACCCTTTTAAAAAAGGTCTCTGTTGTGTGTTATTTTAATATGTCCATCTCTTTTAGAACAGAAAGCATCGCCCCGGTCTCATCCTCTCTCCAAATGTCAACATTCTTATTCGCGTTTGCTGGTTGTTTCGCGCCGTCTGTTTTGTTAGACGACGTAGTTGTGCGGTGGCGCGTGCGCACTTACGTTGTCCAGTTAATAGTCCGACTAAGGCGTATACATGGCCGAGAAATTAGAATTCCAATTGCATTATCTGGGTGTCTCAATCGGAGTTCTCCGATTCCAATCGGAGTTCTCAAACTCCGATCAGAATCGGACTAAGGCAATAATTCAAATTTCTCTAGTACCATGTAAACGCACTGAGGGACGCAAAGATTGCACTCCGGCGCAGGTGTGATTGATGACGCGAAGGTGGGGGCAAACCCACCTGCCACATAGTTAATTAATTCAATTAATTAATTAAAGTGCTTTTTGAACCTTTGGCCGCTCCGTAGATTGTGGAAACGGGAAATGAATTCACTCACAGTACACAGTCACACGCTTGCAGCCGGCTTGTAAACACAACAAAAAAAAGAAAAAGACACTGAGCGTAGATGAGCACTAGGAAGGACTAACATGGATAAGGCGTCAATTGTAAATGGAAAGTTCCACTTCAAAACCCTGCCAGATGGCAGTCTTGACAGGACAAAAGTGATATGCATTTACTGTAAAGCTGTATTTAGTTTCCACCGGAGTACGAGCAGTCCAACCACGTTGGATGGTGTGGCACGGAGACCACTGGCCGCGTCCACCACACGCCAACTTTCAACAGCGGGGGCTAAATGGGTGTGGCTACAGCTTGCAGGCCAATTAATGTGGTGGAGGACGAGGGTCTGCGCGATATCATATATATTATACTGACTATGGATGAATATGACACTGACTGGATGATTATGGCACTGACTGTGGATTACTATGGATGCTGAACAGCTGTTATAGGCTATACTGCCTAACTGCACTATATCAGTTGAGTCCTGTACTGTATTGCACTGCCCCCTGTTTAATGCACACTTTATTTATTGTTTTGATTTAATTTAATTGATTTTGTGCATCACAGTTTGATGCAATGCATAAGTGTCATCCTTTTGTCTTAATGGCTGCTGAAAAAAGGGGATGAATAGTTCAAGTTCGAGTTGAAAAGTAAAATAGAGAAATTTTTGTAGTACTAGTAATCATTACTATGTAATGTTACAGTTATGCCCATCTGTTATCTTTGTTGGCTTGAGTTTATGATTATTTTTTTTACCCTGTGCATCTTTTGTTTTGTTAGTAGTACTTGTCATTGCTCCAACACAAATAAACATGCTGCATCCCACTAGATGGCGCATTTGCCTTATTTACAAGCACCACGGTAATCAGAGCTGATTGCTGCCACTCTCAGCAGCTTGCATCTACTAAGGTCTACTAAGATTCCACAATCTATTACACCTAGTAAGCAAAACAGGCAACAGGTAAAATTAAACATCTTCAGTTGAGCAACTCAGGCAAGTTAAACTGATTTAAAAACAAACCAACACTATAATACTAGGAAAAGAATCCTCTATATGTCAATAAATACAACAGATTGAGTATTCATAAAAAAAAAATATGCTTACTTTAAATAAGAAAATCCAACAAACCAACAAGTGCAACACTAAAAAGCAAACCAACAATCAAAATAATGCTTAATTGCCTTAGTTTCATCCCACACTTATCAGCTTAGCTACTAAGAATAACACACATGATTCACCTGGACAGAAGGAGGTTCTGAGGAACATGTTGGTCCTGGAGCTTCCTGGTCAGGATGTTCGGGAGATCCCTCTGGCTCAATGTCTGGAGCGCCAACATATTTTAGAATTGCTCCTGCAGAGACAAAGCTCATTAGATCATCTAGCAAAACAGATCAGAAGCGCATTTCCTATTTTATTATTACAGTGATGTTGCAGTAATATAGGAAAATTAAAAATTCATTTGTTTTTAAATTAAACATTATGGTTGCAGTGTCCCTTTAAAGCTTTTACCCAATTACAAAACTGTCATTTTTAAGAGTTTTTGGCATTACTTTACACACTGTACTAGTTAAAGTAATAAAAACTAAGATAAATGACCCACTGCCACAACAGTCTAAAATAGTCAACACCATGCCAAATAAAGTATTTCCATAAAATATTTCTTTGAATTATAAAACAGTAGCACATTTCTAATGAAGGGCCTACAAAATACAAACTAAGCTTAGTAAATTCATCCTAAGTTAAGGCTAAAATAACATTAAGAGTCAAATATGTGAGAGACAACTTCCACTGAACAATAAATAACAGGGGACTGACTACAACAACAACTCCAACATGCCCTCCCTCCCGCCCTCCCTGTTAGAATGTGAATAAACGGGTGTGGAGTCAATCACTCATTCCCATGGCAGGATAGGCCAACATGGCAGGATATGGTCAACTTTCATAAAACAAACAAAAACGCTGATTCATGACAAACAAATATTAGCCAGCCAGCTAACATTTATCCGACGCTAGCTAGCTGGCTAACAGGACAAATAAACAAACTTGGGGGGGGGGACAACAGCGTTTCACCTCCACCTCTCCAGCCCACATCACAAACAAATAACTTACCGTTCCCCTTTGCAAGTTTTTCTTGATCAGTTTTCTTTTCCTTCCGTTTTTCCGCACCGCTGGGATAACTCCTTTTTGATGCCATTATGGTGTCTGTTTGTTTTTAATCCTCTTGCAAACGGGAACGAATGGTAGCTGTCAATCATTCACGTCATACCTGTGCGTCGCCGGCCCGCTTCGTCACAACCTGCGTGACAGTGCGGCAAGCCCCCAGAGTCCAAGATGGCCTCCCATTCCTTTCAATGAAGTTGCTCACCCACCGCATGACTCCCAAAAACGTTTTGACTTCCGCATTGATGGGATAATAGAGCATGCGCAGTGTTGTCAGTGTGGAGACCATCACTGACAGACGTGCGCGCTCACGGACCGTACAAAATTCAACATGGAAATCAATGTATTTTTTCCGGAATAACTGACGATTGTTGTTTGGAAATTTTAGAAATAATAATGATGATGATGATTATTATTATTATTATATTCATAAAATAGTATTATTATAATAATATACTATTATTTGTGTATTAAACAAGTGAGCAATGTGCCACTGAATAATAAATGATAATTCTTTGAAGCAACTCTCTTTGGAAAGCAGACAAAGTAATGAAATGATTGGTCTATTTATTTCATCAGAACTAAAAAAAATTTAAAATAAAAACTCAACGATCTTAAAAGTTCCTCCCTGAAAGTTCCTCCCTTTCTCTTGCACTTGTCGATGTGTGTAGCTAACACAAATTTGCAAATATTTTGTCGTCCTCGTGGAATTAAACAGCACACCATGTTAATTTATCAGCGAGTGCTCTCTCTTTTCATGCAATTCATCACGCTTAACATGTAATGCTGAATCATGAAAGCTATGGAGCAAAAAATAATAATTACATAAACCACGAGTGAAATAAAATGTGTCATTCATTCAATAAAGATTTCATTCATTCATCTTCTATACCCGCTTATTCCTATTCAGGGTCACGGGGGTCTGCTGGAGCCTATCCCAGCTGTCTTAGGGCGAAGGCAGGGTGACACCCTGGACAAGTCGCCAGTTCATCGCAGGGCCACATAGAGACAAACAACCATTCACACTCACATGCACACCTACGGACAATTTAGAATGTTCAATTGACCTCACGTGCATGTTTTTGGAGTGTGGGAGGAAGCCCGAGAACCCGGAGAGAACCCACGCAGACACAGGGAAAACATGGACACTCCACACAGAAAGGTCCCAGGTCCAGGCCCCGGAATCGAACCCACGACCTTCTTGCTGTGAGGCGGCAGCGCTAACCACTGCACCACCGACTATTTTATTGCTTAGTTGAAAATGCCATTTTATTTCATTTAACAAAGCATATCATTATTTCAAGATGCATTTAATTGTTTTGTGGTCCTGTGTTTTAGTGCTTCATAATTGTATTCTGTTGTCAAATTTGCCCATCAAAGTCAGATTAGTAATCCTGTACATCAGTTTAAGGAAAACCAATTCTAGGTAATGGATTGCAGATCTTGTAATGACCTGTTACAATGGAAAGAAATGTATACATAATAAGTACGTCTGTGTGCCCGATATTTTAGCTAACACTAAACTTTCTGCACAACTGTCTGCATTGTGCTTTTTCTTCGGCCACAGAGAACAGAAACGTCTGTAGTTCTTTGTTCACCCATGGTACAGTTTCATAAGCTTTTCAGTTTTTAATACGTGTTAATGTAAAAATCCACACGCGAGGCATTTGAAAATGGCGGTTTTGGTCTTTCGTGAAAGACTGCCTTTGGCCAATCAGTGTCCTGAACGTTGCTACGTCACCCTTATGGTCTCAGCTCTGCTCGCTTCGAACCCCAACGAGGCAGGTACCAAAATCCTAACCCCTGGGAACGTGACAATTGTTTTTTTCAATTGAAGTTTTCGTTATTTTGTTCGTTTTCGTTAACTATTATAACCGTGGTCAGGACCTCCAGTGAGAAGATCCATTGGAGGACATTTAGAGCAAACAGTCAGACAACAGCAGCTTCACCACATCAGCTGAAAAATGGAGTTTGGAAGCTTTCAGCTTCAAGTCGTGGACAGAAAATGATGCTCACACTGTCACACTGATGTGTTCTGCTGTCTGTTTTCTTCTCCAACCTTCTCTCAGCTCCAGAGGTTGGTGGTCTGCAGGAGCTTCTACAGCAGCAGAAGATCAGTCTGGAGAGGAGATGTGAACGTGTGACTGAAGGTGAAGAAGCAGGAAGTCAAACTCTCCTCAACAACATCTACACTGAGCTCTACATCACTGAGGGACTGAGTGAGGAGGTCAACAGAGAGCATGAGGTCAAACAGCTGGAGACCAAGAAGACCAAGGAGATCCTTCACGACCGTCCAATCAGGTGCAGCCAGATCTTTGAAGCCTCACCTGAGCAGCAGGGACTCAGGGAGTCACAGTGGTGCTGACCAGGTCTCTGGGCTGGACTGGGAAGCCTTGGGGTCCCACTGGAGGAGCTGGAGGAGGTGACTGGGTCCAGGGAAGTCTGGGGGTCTATGCTGAGGCTGCTGCCCCCGAGACCTGACTCCGGATACGGCAGTAGAAGATGGATGGATGGATGGATGGATGGATGCCAGGTGATAGAACATTTAAAAAAAAAGACTCTGCATTATAACTTCTATTAAACTCTAAAAAACTCACTCCAATATAACTGCACTCGTCCTTCTCTCACATTACATTGGATCACAATGACCAAACAACACAACAAAGACAATGATCCAACTGTACTGCCACGTCCAGACTCAGTGTAGGTCTGTAGGCCTCTTGGACCTTCATGTGAACCACTGCGTGTTGACTGGAGGTGAAACATGACTGACTGCTGTCCTCCTACCTGGACAATGCAATCTCACTTTCATTCTGCTGCAGATGGCCATTTTCATTTTACACCGTCCAAATTTACAGCTCAGGGCGCTGGGACGAATTCCAAATTGTGTGCAGATACAGGCCTACACTTCAAATAATTATGAGAAAAATCCAACGTAAAGAGAGCACTTCCATTAGGAAATAGTCAACATGAAATTTCGTCTTCTACTGACACCTGCTGGTCAAATTGAATAGTTGCAAATATTGTGAACAAGTTGTCATCTAATTCTAATCCTAAACAATATGGCCATTCCAAGTCAAGTATTAAGACAATTAATCAGGTTTGTACTGCTTGATTGAACACATTCATCCCGTTCCAGTGCACTAAAACCCACTTCCCTTCAGGACCGTGTCAGCAAAGCCAAAACTTCCTTGAGTGACGCTGTTTCCCAGCATGCAATGCGAGCTAGCGATTCACAATACTATTCCATCACAAACATGGATGTAAAAAATAAAAAGGGACGAAAAATGAAACTTCAGGAACACCAACCATTGCAATACAAGCAGAACTGGGCCGGAGTTTTATATTATGTACACCATAATACAGCCTTCTGGTGGACAAGCCATACTATTTAATCCGTGTCTTCCTATGGCACTTCCGTGGGTAGAAGCTCATCGTAGAGGTCACGTGCTGGGTGCTCGTCACCCCACCAACCACCTCGGGGAAGGTCTAACAGGAGAAGCTTGCTGGCGGAAATGATGCACGACAAGTAGATGTGACGCTAATGAGTGCGATGGATGAGGTAGAGCAATGCTCCAGAATCCGATTCAGACTACTCTCCCTCCACTTTTTTTGTTTTGTATGAGCGTTTAAAAAAAAAACAACGTAATGATAATCGAATAAGCTTTAGTTTATTAATCAGAATTAAAACAAGGTTGTAGATTTGTTATGGATGAGTTTCTTTGTTGTAGTTTGGCGCTTGAAAAACTATATATGGGATGTACCATGACCTGAGGGATTTCCTCATCCCATCCCAGCTTGGTTCTGATGCTGAATGTGAATGTATTTTGCTGTACATCCCACTGAGCTCCAAGGGCCCTCTCCATAGGGAGCTGGTCTCTGTCAAGGTTAAGTGTTTTTACCTTTTTAGCTCTCTGCTCTTCAGAAATGGCGGCCAGCACCGAGCGATGATTGCTCACCCACTTATTGAGCTTAAATCCACCTCTACCGCACAGGTCTGTTAGCTGCTGGTACAGATGTATTGCTTGTTCCACCGTGCTGACGGCCTTTAGACAATCATCCACGTAGAAATTTTGACCAACAGTGTTTATAACCTCGGCTGGGAAGTCATGCTGATTGTCGTCAGCTGCTTTCAGCAGGGCGAATGAAGCACAGCTTGGGAATGACACTGCCCCAAAGATGTGGACCAGCATCCTGTGCTCTTGTAGGTCCTTTGTAATGTCCCCATCTGGCCACCAGAGGAAGCGTAAGAAGTTTATATCCTGGTTGGAAACTCTTACTTGATGAAACGTTCCCTCAATGTCAGTCATGAATGCTACAGGGCCTTGGCGAAAACGAAGCAGCACACCTAGCAGTGTACTTGTCAAATTGGGACCCTGCAGGAGCTCTTTATTTAATGATGTTCACTCACTTTCGATCTCACAGCCACTAAAAAACCTGATTGTGATTGAGAGGTCCTCAGCAGCCAATCACTGTTGGGAGTCCAGCCTTCAAACACTCCTCCTGAATCCACAGTCACATCTGTGAGCATCTGGAACTTTGGCCCTGATCCTCCACACCACACAACTTGGGATGACAGCGCCACCTACCTGTATCCTTTCAGCAGCCAGTCCATGCTCTGACCTGTTTCCACTGTGGCCTGTTGTGTCATCTGGACCGGAGTCTGGATCATCAGTGTCCAGGTTCATGGAATCTGTCAGAGTGCCGCCGTCCTGTGATGTAATGATAGAGAATCACTCTATTTATACTAATGTGCAGAACCACTAGAGTGTCATTTCTTCACTGCTGTCAGCAACAAGCAATTGGTGTCACACTGGTGTACAACACTTATGGGCTAATTAATCAGAAATGACATATTTAGGAATCACCCGCAATGCCCAGATTGTTGCTGCTTATCTGCTGATATGAGCCGTCAACTGTTGCAATATAGAACCACGGGCAGGAAATTACAATTAGTGTAGAGCGTATTATAATTTAAAAGTTTACTTACGGTAGTTCTTTAAAGAATTTAGCAGGGATGGAACAGGCTAACGTGACGACGTCACCTGTAACACGGTAGGAGCTCAACCTGCTGTCACGGCGAAAACTCTGTGTTACGTCCCGTCGAGGGGGACCGAGACGCAACGTGTGGGACACCTTCCCCCACTCCCAAGCCTCATTAATTTTTCACTGCAGTTGGCAGTTTCAACAAAAAACATTTTATTAATCATTAAATTCAATAAACAAAACAATTTAACCGGTGGGCAGCAAATAATAAACCAAAGTCCAACTAGCTTGCCTTAAGAACAAACGAAAGAAAGAAAGAGAACCCAAATACAAAAAGGCTAACCTGCCTATATACTTAATAAACAGGAGAAAAGAGGGGACAAAGAAATCGGCCATCACTACCTACGGCTGCGTGCTCTAACACCGTTTCAGAAGTGACTAACTGCAGAGTTTGGAGCGGAGGAGGGACGACGTCAAGCTGGCTCGACTGCTCCTCCTTCTCAGCCGTGGCGCGTCCAATCAGCAGCAGACATCCAGCAACCAGGACGTGACCTCTACGACGAGCTTCCACCCACGGAAGTGCCATAGGAAGACACGGATTAAATAGTATGGCTTGTCCACCAGAAGGCTGTATTATGGTGTACATAATATAAAACTTCGGCCCAGTTCTGCTTGTATTGCAATGGTTGCTGTTCCTGAAGTTTCATTTTTCCCCTTTTCCCTTTTTATTTTTTACATCCATGTTTGTGATGAAATAGTATTGTGAATCGCTAGCTCGCATTGCATGCTGGGAAACAGCGTCACTCAAGGAAGTTTTGGCTTCGCTGACACGGTCCTGAAGGGAAGTGGGTTTTAGTGCACTGGAACGGGATGAATGTGTTCAATCAAGCAGTACAAACCTGATTAATTGTCTTAATACTTGACTTGGAATGGCCATATTGTTTAGGATTAGAATTCGATGACAACTTGTTTACAATATTTGCAACTATTCAATTTGACCAGCAGGTGTCAGTAGAAGACGAAATTTCATGTTGACTATTTCCTAATGGAAGTACTCTCTTTACGTTGGATTTTTCTCATAATTATTTGAAGTGTAGGCCTGTAGTTGATGAGGAATCACGGTGTGCTAACGCTACTCAAACAGCTTCGATGAAAAAAGGGAGTGTGATTTGGGTTTGTGGTACATTATGACAATCTTGGACTTGCAAGACTGAGGCGACGGTTCAATTCCCACCAATGTGTATTATATATGTGTTATTTAGCTCATCTATTCTACATTTTAAATAGATCACATTTGACATCTGACCCACTGAACACTTACTATTGAACATATTTTTAAACTATGGGCTATTTAGTCTTGTTTTAGGATATAACATAATTCATTGCACAAACTGTCAGGCTAAGTGTAAGAGCTATAGTCTACTACAATCAGTCGTGCCAAAAAAGAGACATTGTCTTTATTTTTCATTTTTATTTTATTGTGTCAGCATTGAACCATACAAGCATGTAGTGTTGTCCAACAAGAATGCATGGCGAATCAAATCCCAAACAACCTATGAAACAATGAACACGTTTCCATTGCACTTCATTTTATTGAGCACTAGATGACCTCCTCGAGCACTGTGTCATTGAAGCCTCGAGTAATGAACCATTTTTTGAAACAAGTGTTGAAGCTTCAACAAAGCCTCGATCGGCCATCACTACCTACGGCTGCGTGCTCTAACACCATTTCAGAAGTGACTAACTGCAGAGTTGGGAGCGGAGGAGGGATGACCGTCAGGCTGGCTCAACTGCTCCTCCTTCTCAGCCGTGGCGCGTCCAATCAGCAGCCGACATCCAGGACCGCACCTGCAAGACGTCATCCACTCTCTCTCTCACACACACACACACAGACACAAACATAGAGGCACCTAGACCCACCCGTGGGTCATAACACTCCGTTAGGATCTTTTCACTCTGGCATTGAAAAGGGGTGCTAGCGCTAGCCGTTTGCTAAGCTATGTACAGACAGCACCACCGCTTGCCGAACCACATAGTCACACTGTTTATATACAACAACTCGTCATCAATATCTCTAAAGTAGAAGTCAAGAACTTTTTTCAAAAACGATAACTAACTCAAACTTTTTTGTGTGTTTATAAAAACAAACTAAAACAAACTTAAATTGAAGTCATATTTCACTTCGTTTACGTCTGTCAAATGAATATTTGCCCAGGAAAATGTTTTCGTTTTACGCAGCAGCACCTAAATGCACCTCGCGTTCTGTGACGTCACCCCCCTTTCACAGCAGTATGTTGACGAGCGACTCGCGGCGGGAAAGTCCGATATGCCACTTTTTCCCAATACGACGAAGAGAGTGACAAAAGCCAATGTCTTGTGGTGGAAAGACACAAAATATGTGGCTTGCTTCTAAAAAGGGAAAAACCCCGACAAACCTCCATTTAAGAAGCTCGCACAAAGCAGTAGTGAACATTTTTATTGAGACTGGAAAGTAGACACGACAGTTTGACTCAGTTGACTCAAATATCCTGTGGCGATGAGAGTGGTTATGGCTATCTGATAAAGCAAGATTTAATATTGGGAATTTAACAAAATGAAAAGGAACCAACAACGCCACCCTGGGAATTTCACCCAGGGAGTTCTACTAAACACAAAAGTAATAATTAGGCACACAGGTAAGTTCTACGAGGAAGGAGTAGGAGATGTGGTTCAGAATGTTTAAAATATCAAACCAACTTTTATTCAACATTTAAAAATAAAAGGAACAAACAGACCAACACTTAAAACGGAGCTACTGAGCTCCTTATTCTTGGTGTAGAAACTGAGGCTTACCGATGAGGGGCCCAAACGGGGGAGGAACCAAAGAAAACAAGGAACACCCCACTCACACGTGACACACCTGCAAAGAAAGTGAAGTGCAAAAAAAAAGAAGAAAACAACCACAATCCCGGGTCACAGCACTCGAAGGGGCCCACCACCCGGGACACCGCCACCACCAGCAGCTCTCAGCGACTACAAAAGAAAAGATAAACAGTTGGTTACTAAAAGTTCCCAAAAATCTGTCACATGTACTGAAATAGCAAGAAAAACAAACAAACAATGCAATTACACACACACACACACACACACACACACACACACACACACACACACACACACACACACACACACACACACACCAACCAAGTTCCCACCAACCACGCACACGCATACACGCACGCACACCACTGTAGCTGGACCGGCGACTTGATAGTGTAACGTCTGCTGTCTGAGGGTCAGCAGTGGCGACGTAAGCAAACAAAGAAAAACACAACGAGAACGGAAAAACAACAAGTAAAACCAAGGCGAGACGGAAGCAACATGCACCGTCCACCGTCTGTACGGGGCGGCTAGCACAATCAAGTGCGGGCGAAGCGGCAGTGTTCCTGCACTTATCTTATAGGACCGAGTTTTGGGCCACAGGTCTTGATCACCAAGCGTCCTCCAGGTGAGGAGAACAACGAGGAGGCTCTGCGCAGCTTTGTGCTCGCAGGCGGCTGTAGTGTGCCGGTGAGGTGTTCAGGAAGCACTGTAAAAAGAACGGACAGGTGAGGTACTACGTACCTATGCTAATAAGCCATAATAATTTAAATGCTAAAATGTCCGCACCTGATCCTCTTAAAACTCTGGCACACAAAGCAGATGTTCAGTGTCCCATTGACCACAATGGACCACTAAACGAAGCTTTTAAGAAAAATGCGAAATGAAGCCACTGAGAGCTAAAACAACATGCAAACAATGCCACAGTGCAGCTTTTCTCAAACGGGTCAATTTTGAAATCATTTTAATCAACTCTGTCTTCATTGATCAGAAGGTTTTTGCAGATTTGGAATTAAAAAAAATTTAACTGCAGGAATCATAAAATCGTCTCATCAGTGACGTTTATAGAGCCATTAAAAAATTGAATATGTGCTGAACAGACAAACGGAGGTGTAAGAGGCCTGTGTGACCAGCGGGGGGCAGCAGAGGACCAACAGCCGCAAGTTCCTCCTCAGAGAGGCCTGAGAAGGTTCTGCACCTTCAGCTCCTCCAGGAGGTCCTCAGCAAAGTGTCAGAGTTTGTTGGGTTTTTTTACCTCGGTCGGCAGAGTCAAAGTATTAAACTTGTAGCCAGGGGGCGCTGCAGCTCACTCAACACCTACAAGGTTTGAAAAGGAAATTGAGTGGAATTCATCTGGAATGAAAAGAAAAGCACAACTACAGCAGAAAAACTGAACACAAAGACGCACAAAGTTTGAACTACACAAAGATTTTCTTCTTCTGTTGATTCAAATGAATTTGACAGAAATAATATCTGAAAAAATACAAACCAAATGTTAAATTTCGACATTTAAAAAATGGACAGATTAATTTACACCCAGTAAGATAAGAAGATATTTAGCTCTCAGCCAATTAGAGCTGCTGCTCCTGTGTGTGTGTGTGTGTGTGTGTGTGTGTGTGTGTGTGTGTGTGGATGTGGTGGTGTGTGTACCTGAATGTGGGAGTGGGTGTGTTTAAGTACGTCACTGGAAGTAGGCTGCCAATTAGTGCGGCCTCCGAGGCCGCAACCGCCCCACGCCAGCGACGAGCCCGGGGGGGGAGCGGGGGGGGGGCCGGACACGGCACACACGCCGCAATGCCGGCCAGGAAGAGGCCCGGAGCAGCAGGCCCCCGGACCGGAGGGCACCCGCCCCACGAGGAGCCAGGGCAAGATGACAGGGAGGCAGATACCCCAAGGAGAAGGGACACCACCCAGGGCGAACAGACAGCAGAGCCCGGCCCCCGGACGGGGCCCCCCAGGGCAAGCGAGACCGGACTCATCCCCATTACAGGACCCAGCCCCTTCACCCACCGGGAGGATCGGTACCCAAGGCAGGCCCGGGCACCCAGAGGCCCCCCCCCTACGGACCCAGTATGGCGCATCGCCGCAAGTGGCGAGGTCCCCATAGGCCCAGCCGGTCTCGCACCCCAGGGGCACCGGACTGCACAGGGCCCATCCAGAGTGGGAAAGATGCTGGATCCCGCCCCCGCTAGCAGGCCGACCCCACTGTGTGTAGGGGTGTCAGTGTGTGTATATGTGAACTTGCTGGTGTGTTGAACTATGGTGCGTTTAAAATGGAGGGGTGGTAAGGCCCTGGGGCAACCACACTGCTGCTGAGCAGGGCGGCGGCCGCAGTGCACAAACCACCCCCCCAGTTCCAAAGTGTCTATAATGCCATTAAGATTGGAGAGGGTCTTAAGGCCAGAAGGCCGGCAGCGATCACCCAAGACACAAATCCGCCGAAACTGAAGAAAATAAATTAATTAATTAAAAATTTAGGGGAAAAAACATTTAAAAAACACCTATTATGTGACCAGGGGGGACTCCCGGTCAGGGCGTCCCCTCAGCGACATCGGGGCCGGGGACACCACAGGGATCCAGGAGCCAAAGGGGGCCCGCCCCCCCACCGCACCGCACCACCCGGGCACACAGGAGCGGTAGCCGGCGAACGCGCAGCCCCACCCCAGGCATGCGACCCCACCGCGTACGATCCAGCGCCAGTCCCCAGACACAGGGATGGACCAGCCCTCCCCCCGGAGCACCACCCACCCAACCCCCGACCCCCCACCAACCCTGCATTAACTGTGCAGTGTGAGCAGGTCTGAGAGGCGGTCATGCCCATCTGAAAAGGTGTTCAGGCAGATTGTTCTCCAGAAATTAGAGTGAGGCTGGAGAGACAGGTCTCTTTCCCAATTAACAATTGGGATAGAAATCGTGCGATCTGTATTTGTAAGCAACTCACTCCAATAGAACTGCACTCGTCCTTCTCTCACATGACATTGGATCACAATGACCAAACAACACAACAAAGACAATGATGCCACTGTGCTGCCACATCCAGACTCTGTGTAGGTCTGTAGGCCTCTTGGACCTTCATGTGAACCACTGCGTGTTGACTGGAGGTGAAACATGACTGACTGCTGTCCTCCTCCCTGGACAATGCAATCTCACTTTCAATCTCACAGCCACTAAAAAACCTGATTGTGATTGAGAGGTCCTCAGCAGCCAATCACTGTTGGGAGTCCAGCCTTCAAACACTCCTCCTGAATCCACAGTCACATCTGTGAGCATCTGGAACTTTGGCCCCGATCCTCCACACCACACAACTTGGGATGACAGCGCCACCTACCTGTATACTTTCAGCAGCCAGTCCCATGTTCTGACCCGTTTCCACTGTGGCCTGTTGGCTCATCTGGTCCAAAGTCTGGATCATCAGTGTCCAGGTTCATGGAATGAGTCAGTGTGCCGCCGTCCTGTGATGTCATGATAGAGAATCACTCTATTTATACTAATGTGCAGAACCACTGGAGTGTGGAAACAGACAGTTACCATAATCCAAATGAAAAAGCAACAGCAGAAATGCTTTTTCATTTTAAGAACGTGGCTGCATTATTTGACTCATAAAAAAAATGGTTAATAAATAATCCAAACTGCATTTTCATTTTCTTATTCATGACTGCTCATTCTTGTACTTAATTCAAATGAAGGAAAACACATTTGAGATTTAATTTTCAAAACATGCACCAGCAAAGAGTTACCAAAATTCAATATGAAATGTAAAATTCAAAAATGAAAAAGCAATAGCAGAATGCTTTTTCATTTTAAGAACGAAGCTGCATTATTTGACTCATAATTAAAATCATTAATAAATATTGCTATATGCATTTTCATTTTCTTATTCGTGTCGCACCTTTTATGACACAATCAAAAAGAAAACTGAGAGCATTGCTTTTTCATTTTCGTGGTCCTGCCCTGCACAAGAGTTACCACAACTCGAAAACGAAATCGCAATCTCAAAGTTTGATTGTGTCATAAAAGGTGCGACACGAATAAGAAAATGAAAATGCATATAGGAATATTTATTAATGATTTTAATTATGAGTCAAATAATGCAGCTTCATTCTTAAAATGAAAAAGCATTTCTGTTATTATATTCTTATTTTAATTTGGATTATGGTAACTGCTTCTCTATAAAACAAATACATCCATAAATATATACAATGTGAGAATTGTTTCTTGCAAGAGCTGTACTTCAACCCATGACCATCGATAAAAGTGTACACATCTAATCGTAAACAATCTGCTGCAACCTGAATTTCCACTTCTGTGTCTATAAACCAGTCACAGCTTGACTGATGGCTCTGAAGAAGCAGTTTCCATCAGCCTCTACATTCTCATTTGTACACGGCGAACCTAATGGGCCATTGCAATCAGAAATTGGAAAACTCGCACGGTCCAAATGAATCTTCAAGTTTTTGCAAAGGTCTAAACAAACATCAACATCAAGGGGAGAGAAGTTACACTCTTCATTGGTCACAGCACTGACAAACTCTACGTCAGAATTATCCATGTCAAAGTGAGGAGTTTTGCTCTTCTGAAGTGACTCACTGTTGCCAGCTGGTGCTGGAATTTTAAACCGTGACCGGTTTCGCCTTGATGAAAAGAACCATGCAGAACCTTGGCTAATCTAATACCAGTGCCATGATCTGCCACTGCATCTTCACTAGTACTAACTGATGATGGATCACAAATCACATGTGCGAGGCGTAGAACGAGCGGAGCAGTCAGAGGCAACAGAAGAAGAAAGAAAAGCCTCCTTAGCTTAGTTGATCTTCTGTGTTGCCTCCTGGACGGTGCTGGCCTCCTCTGGCTTGGTGCTGGCAACCACGGGAGCCACAGGAACCACGGGCACAGCTCTGGTCATCTGTGGCGTCGCCTCCACCTGATTAAAATAAGAAAGATGTGATTTTATGCCAATAAACATAGAAAGGAAAACACTAGGCTTTACACGATCACGATTTTTGTGCCAATCACCGATCAGTGAGTTTAAAAAATCAGATCACGTTAGGGGCAATAAATACTTGTTTCTGTACACCCCTTGCCTTCTCAGGAGCGCCGTCTAAAGTTGTTTGCTTTAGCATCGGTTTCACAGTTTGCTTTTCTTTTTCTTTCTCCGCGTGTTTCTTGAACTCAACATGCTCCTCCGTGTGTATCTTTTCCAAGTGCCTGATTAAATTTGTGGTGTTGAAATGTTTTGCCAAAATTCCCCCGCTAGGTACTGTAGCGTTGCATATATTGCAGATAGCTTGTGCTATGTCTGTTTCTCTCACTTTGAAAAACTTCCACACCCCCGACACGTTTGTTTGTGTCACCCATGGATGTTGCTGTCGTGAAGATTCAAAGAAACTTTATTGTCCGTCACATAGCGACAGTACTCAAAACAGGAAGAGGCACGAAGACGAAAATGAAGGTTTTTGAATCATGAATCATTAGCTCTCGGATACAAACAAATAAACATGTCGATGCTGTGAAACTACTTTGGAGGAAATGAGACAGATTAAAAAAGTTTCAACACGACCATGACGTCATTGATCGGTGATTCATGACATGACGCCCGATCATGAACGTTTCTAAAAATGCCAAATATCGGCCGATCCGATACAGCCGATAAGATCGGTGTAAAGCCTAGAAAACACACACAGGTGATGAAGTGGAAATGAATAAGTACAAACCTGCTGCACTGCTGTGACATTGCTGGAGGCAGACTCAGTCATGTGGACAGTTGAACGTGTTGCCCACACCTGCAAATACAAGGACACAAAGTAACGTTTAAAGAACTGCATTTATTGTCCTATCACAAAGATGCACACAATGAAATACACATATCCCAAATACCAACATGTCACTGGTTTGTTTTGGTTTTTGAGGCAACGCGTGCTGATCGACGTCTCAGGCTGGACATCTGGAAGAACATAAAGAAATGAATTCATAAACAAAGTAACACACTAATTAAACTGTACATGTACTGTACATATGTGATCTTGTGTTGATAATAGGGGTGGGGCGATACGGCTAACCCACGATTCGATACTGTGACGATATTTGGCCCACGATAATGACATCACGACACACGATATCTTCGATATCTTCGAAATTTTGCAGACGATATTGTCATAACCCGGCTCAAGAGTTATGACAATAACGGAAGGGACACTGCGGATTGCGATTAATCAAAAGGTTTATTATAACAAAATAGATAATTGTAAGCAAAATAATGAAATATATGGTGTGTGTTTGTCAGTATTCATCAGTAATGTAAGTGTGGATGAGTGAATAATAGGATGTGGGGTGTTGTCAGGTGCAAAACAGAACAAAAGAAGCTGAGAGTCGGCCAGACGCCCATGGCTGCTGGATGGAGAATGTGGAAGAGACCGAGCGGCACACGCAGTCGGCCTTTTATCCTGCAGGGGGCATCGGCACAGGTGTCCTAATCGGAAGATGCCACTCCCACATCCACCGCTTTCCACCATTTCTAGAACGCAAGTAATGTTGTCTTGTTACAATATTCACCGTCATCATTATTGAATATTGATTCAGATTCCCTGACACTCAGTTACACAAAAAAAACAAAAACAGTATGGGGACAGCATATAGTGTTGTGTTCCTATCACCACTGATAACATGTTTGTTCCAACAGACTCCCACCCACCCTCAAGTTACAACTACCAGGGGAGTGTATCACTACCTATGCCTAGTACACAGCTCTACTCCCCAATAAAATCTTTCCATTCTGCCATGGTCTTTTTTGTATGAGGCTGTGGTGTCTCACTCATGGATAGTGTCCTGTAGCACTTCTGTCTGAATGACAGAGAGAAGGGTTGCCACACACTTTTGGATATGTGAGGTGCAGGGCATAGTAGTAACCCATCAGATGAAGCAGACCGTCACTCAAGTCTTCCTTGGCAAGCGTGGTGGCGGGAGTGGCTCCAAGACAGATGAGACAGCGGGTCCCATCAAACAGCAACACAGTGGTGCAGAAAGACCTCTTCTGCGAGTACATTGTGGGAGCTTCTGTTGGCTAAAGAAAAAGAAGAAGGAAACGCCACATCCATGCATGGAACTATGAAGTGTTGAATGTGAGAAAATGCGAACAAACTTTCACCTGAATGACATGAAGCAGTGCCTCACTGGCATGTCCCAGCTTCTTCGGTGGTGGACTTGGTGAAGGAAAGAGTGTGGGGAGTGCCCTGAGCAGCGCGATGGAATATTCCACTGGAATAGAACAAATCAACTTTGAGTTCAAAGTTAGTCTTCCTAAAAATGAGTCTTATTAGGTTTGTGTTGATCACAAAAAAAATCTTATTTTTTCAGCATGAAGAGTATTACCATTCTGCATCTATTCATTCAGCGCAACATAAACCATCCTATGTCCAAGGAAACAGCTACACAGTCAATTAGAGACACAGCAAAATGACTCACCTACATCCAGCATTATGCGTGGCTTCATCACTTCATTTTTTTTCCAAACACCATAAAATTACACATCGGTGCAGAAGTCTTCCCATCTCTTTTTTTAGTTCATCAATGAATTTTCTGTTGCCCTTATCCAGAATGCGCCGCAGCTCATTCATCGCCTATAATGCAAGTCAATGTTAAAATCTGCAAAAATGCTTGCTTTTCATCATAAACCAAAACAAGTTAATCACTTACACGATAAAGATCCTTGACACATGGATATGCATCCAGGATCTTTGTTGGCCTTGTCCTGTTCTTTAAGAACATCACTATCAATGAAGGATCTTCTTGCTTGAAACTGCAGGTCAAGAATTTGGGAGACAGCATCTTGGTTGGGTTTTGGTTTCTTGTACAGCTCCTGCAGGGTCTGATAATGTCTGGCCTGTGCTGTCAGACCATCTTTGGCTGATGAAATGGAGGAGACAAATCAGTAAATCAGTCAAATGGATGAAATTGTTTGGAGCATCAAAATATATCAAATGACAATTCAAATGTAAAAATGCCTGTGATATATCATGATATCCAAAACTATCATAACATTGCCTGGCTTTCATACATTATCATTATTATTAAAATGGACATGTTTCTACTTACGTGAAGTGTGGCCATTATCAGAACTGCGCCCTGGTGTGTGACACAAAATAATTGTTGATCCACCAATTGAGTCTGCATCATGATCTTCTTCTTGGTCACTTGCTGAGAAGTCAATGCGATGCCTTTTCTTCTTGTGGCCCCTCTCTGGCGAATCTCTTGTGAAGATTCTTGTAAGTGCTCGCCTGTGGTAAATAAAATTTCACTCCCCCCCCATGCTCCTCACTTTGTACATATATATATGACTTGAATACAGAACTGTCCATTTGTGATGTTTTGCACTTGGAGTCAAGAGCATATAGGTTTATTTAAATAAAGATGGAAAGTAAACATGCACAGATAAAAAAAAAGTATCAGCCAAAAATAACCACACGCTTCAAAATCTAAGTGCGCAAAATAATATAATCACTTACATGTTTCATTGTTTTGTCTTAATCCTTCAGCATGGGATAATACTCCACTAGTCTTTTAGCCATTGCAGTGACTTCATGCTCAGAAGGGTACCAGACCCCCTCTCCTTGCTGACTGGCTCTCAAGATAGAAATCATGCTGGTGACAGTGTTTCTCACCAGCCTGCGTCTCAGCTCTTTGAACATGACACATTTCCCCTCACTGGCAGTGCGGGCCATCTGGAAGTAGTGCTTACGAGCTTGCTCCAACTCACTGTCTGTATAGAGGGTGGGCAAACTTTTTTAGCAACAGGCCACATGACAGACCTGCATCGAGTCGGCGGGCCACGGAAGGGGGGGTTGTAGGTAGGTACAGAATTCATACTTCAGTGCCTTGGAGCGAATAGCTTCGCCACTCAACTGGCCAAGAGACATGTGGCCTGTCCTTCTCCAATGCAAGCGGGTGGGAAAAGCACAGGAGTTGGTGTCTGCTCTTTTCTTAGAAGACAGCCTGCAATGTGATGTTGTAAAGGAAGCAATTTTTCCTGCTTATGAGCTTGTTCCTGAGCCCTACCGGCAAAAATTTAGGAACCATAGAAAATCTAGTGGTCAAACCTTTGTCGAGTTTGCATGGGAGAAAAGCAACCTCTTTGATAAATGGTGTGCAGCTAATGATGTCAAAAATGACTTTGAGTCACTCCGTGAGCTCGTTCTTTTAGAAGATTTTAAAGACTCTTTGCCAGAGAAGGTGGTAATGTTCTTGAATGAACAGAAAGTGTCGTCATTGTCCAAGGCTGCTGTCCTCGCAGATGAGTTTGTGTTGACCCACAAAAATGTCATCTCATCTTCCCCCCCGATCGGACAGGCCTTCTGCTTCTCGTCCCACAAGAGCCGAGTCTAGCCACCTCCCCCTTGAAAAGGCTAGAGGGAAGGGACTTCTGGTTTGGCCATAAAGCGGTAGACTGCGCGACACCAGGGCTCTCGACCGTCTAGGGTAAAAACTCCCCGAAAACTTGAATAACTATTGTCAGATATCATATTAACTACAAAGTGATCAGGGGAACGTTGGAATGGGAAGGAAAACTCCATTCAACCAAAACAGAAACACGGTAACAGACAATATGGCCGAACTACCAGCTTGCTCTGAAACAGAGGGAGATGGCGAAACAAACTCCTCGTGACTAACGACGCGGAAAAGGGCTCGGACATAAAAATTATTAGCAAGGAGATACGGGATTTAAAAATGGAATCAAAAGAAGTCCTTCGCACGTTTGGAGAAACACTGAGGAACGACGTGGAAAAAGACTTGGACGACTTCAAAGACGAAATAAATCAACAACTTGCGAAAGTCATCACCGAACAGGAGCTCCAGACCGGCAAGATCAACGAGGCTGAGTCGCGGATTGAAAAGCTAGAACGTTGGGCACAGGAAGCTAATGACGCTCTGGTCATATCACTGAGAGAACAAAAAGCTCTTCAGGACAAGTTAACTGACCTGGAGTCCAGGCCGAGGAGAAACAACCTACGTATCTATGGAGTCACTGAAGGAGAGGAGGGAGAATCTGTGGCCAAGTTTGTGGAAGACCTGCTGAAAAGCAAACTGCACCTGCCAGCACATTTTAATTTCCAAATTCAGAGAGCACACCGCTCATTTGCACAGAAGCCAGCGGACGGTGCCCAACCGAGACCCATCATTGTTAACTTTCTGGAATTTACTACCAAAGAGAGGGTCCTGAGAGAGCTATGGACAAAGAAAATAGAACTGGGGAAGAAATTACCGTCATTCCATCACGATTACGCGACAGAGATGGTCCAAAAGAGAAAGGAGTACAACACTGCTAAAAGAATCCTGAAGGAGAAGGGCATCCGCTTCCAGACGCCATTCACCAAGATGAGGACCCACTGGGATACGGGAACTCGAACCTACAACAGCGCAGAGGAGGTAAAGGAGGAATTGGCGAGACGCGGCCTGGCGGAGAAGACGGCGGTGGCGACGGGTGCGGAGGGGCCTGCGGCACTCGGTGCCCCACACTACGACGGAGTGGCAGTGCAAGGAGGGATCCTGGAGGGGCTACGCATCAGCAGCGACACGAGCCAGAGAAAAGCTACAAGAGTTTCAAAGATTCTTTGATTAAATTCAGAGAATACAGGGAAGAAAGCTGGTAGGGATGTTCTAGTATGACCGGTGTTTTTAGTTGACAAATTATTAAAATTGAATTCCCATGTTAATAGAAAAGAGACTGTGGGAAGTCCGGGTCGCTCCTTTTTTTCTAACGTTGGACTCATTTAGAACGACTAAAATACTCATTGCAGGTTCAAGTGTCATTTCTAAGTTAGGTTAGATTTTTGACTGCCTTCACGCGGGCCGGACAGAGACACGACGTAGTTTGGCCATGCCTGATCTACAGGAAACACATCTCTCTCAGCAAGAGCTAAATCAACATGATTTAAAAGCTAAACTCGACACAACTAATGGCAACAGAAGTCAGACCCGATTAGACCAGGTTTAGCTGCCTGAGTGTCAAGGAAATAAGTACCATACCAAAAAGACTGTTCAACATTAGAAAATAAGGGGAACAGGGCCAAAGAAACCAAAGAAAACTCAAAAAAGGGAATAAACAAAGCTAAGGGAATCACTACAAACCAAAATTCACGCTACGCCAACTCCTGTCCTAAAGAAAAGAGAACAAAATTAACATACTAATACCTTGAGACACCCAGGCAAGCGTTAAACAGTTAGAACTAAAGGAAAACTTTTATTTATTCTTCGCGCACACACACACGCACACGCACACACACACACACACACACACACACACACACACACACACACACACGACCAAAACCCAAAACAAAATAGTAACGATCACTGGGGAACAAGATATTAATGAACTAAAAAAGGAAATCAAACTATAACAAAATCGCTACTCAATAGAAAACCCAAAGTTTCACCAAAATTTCACAACAAAACAAAGAAAAGAAAACCAACCAAAGAAAGTGGTTACGCTAACAAAAGAAACAGACAAACTGAATTGTCTAAACCAAATAAACCAAAATCAAAGGAAAAGTGTCCGCGTTGTGGTGGTGACACCGCTGTTACCCGGCTAGACTGGTGCGGCAATTGATTGCGAGGACATCGCCGCCGCAACAGTAACAGAGGGGAATGGAGAAAACAGAGGAAGACGGAGCGACTGCACCCAGGCAGGGGGTTGAGACCAGCGTCCTTCCAGTACCCGTCTCGGCGCACCGGTGTTCAACTGCAAGGCAGCCTCCCCGCCGAGCGCCAGAGGAGGAGTGGGGGCGGGGGGGGCCTGCGGTGAATGCACAACGATCACGCACACACAGCGCCACCTCCCGATGAACGGGCACCCGCCAGGGTTCCTCCTCCGGCTGTGCTTATGGCCCAGCCCGCTCTGGGATTGCTAGCCGAAATGCTAAGAACTGCGAAGGACAGAGTTCTCAGCGTGGACACGCCAGAGGACAGAGTGCTGACTCCAGCCTGCGCTTGTTTTTAAAAGAGCTGCTTTCACTCTGAACTCTGGCGCAGGTGTAATCAGTGCGTTTACATGCAGAGCTTAATCGGACTAAGCAATAATTTGGTTTTCTCGTCCAATCGGAGTTCTCACCTTGTCCCCCTATACATGCAGCTGAGAAATTTGAATTACTGACGGGAACGTGTCCTCCTCCCAACAGTAGGGGGTGGAGTGAGCCTTTTCAGCTGGTCAGCTGCTTTTTTCGGTTGACATATTACATCATTATGATATAGAATGATAGTTCATAATGTACGTGTTACTTACTTTGCAGATAAGCTGTACCCTATTTCTTGTGC
>NW_027466087.1:472500-502500 GCF_046127955.1 Nelusetta ayraudi
TTTCTTCTCCAACCTTCTCTCAGCTCCAGAGGTTGGTGGTCTGCAGGAGCTTCTACAGCAGCAGAAGATCAGTCTGGAGAGGAGATGTGAACGTGTGACTGAAGGTGAAGAAGCAGGAAGTTAAACTCTCCTCAACAGCATCTACACTGAGCTCTACATCACTGAGGGACTGAGTGAGGAGGTCAACAGAGAGCATGAGGTCAAACAGTTGGAGACCAAGAAGACCAAGAAGACCAAGGAGATCCTCCACGACCGTCCAATCAGGTGAAGCCAGATCTTTGAAGCCTCACCTGAGCAGCAGGGACTCGGGGAGTCAGAGTGGTGCTGACCCGGTCTCTGGGCTGGACTGGGAAGCCTTGGGGTCCCACTGGTGGAACTGGAGGAGGTGACTGGGTCCAGGGAAGTCTGGGGGTCTCTGCTGAGGCTGCTGCCCCCGAGACCTGACTCCGGATACGGCAGTAGAAGATGGATGGATGGATGGATGGATGGATGAATGCCAGGTGATAGAACATTTCATAAAAACAGACTCTGCATTATAACTTCTATTACACTCTAAAAAACTCACTCCAATATAACTGCACTCGTCCTTCTCTCACATTACATTGGATCACAATGACCAAACAACACAACAAAGACAATGATCCAACTGTACTGCCACGTCCGGACTCAGTGTAGGTCTGTAGGCCTCTTGGACCTTCATGTGAACCACTGCGTGTTGACTGGAGGTGAAACATGACTGACTGCTGTCCTCCTACCTGGACAATGCAATCTCACTTTCATTCTGCTGCAGATGGCCATTTTCATTTTACACCGTCCAAATTTACAGCTCAGGGCGCTGGGACGAATTCCAAATTGTGTGCAGATACAGGCCTACACTTCAAATAATTATGAGAAAAATCCAACGTAAAGAGAGCACTTCCATTAGGAAATAGTCAACATGAAATTTCGTCCTCTACTGACACCTGCTGGTCAAATTGAATAGTTGCAAATATTGTGAACAAGTTGTCATCTAATTCTAATCCTAAACAATATGGCCATTCCAAGTCAAGTATTAAGACAATTAATCAGGTTTGTACTGCTTGATTGAACACATTCATCCCGTTCCAGTGCACTAAAACCCACTTCCCTTCAGGACCGTGTCAGCGAAGCCAAAACTTCCTTGAGTGACGCTGTTTCCCAGCATGCAATGCGAGCTAGCGATTTCACAATACTATTTCATCACAAACATGGATGTAAAAAATAAAAAGGGACGAAAAATGAAACTTCAGGAACACCAACCATTGCAATACAAGCAGAACTGGGCCGAAGTTTTATATTATGTACACTATAATACAGCCTTCTGGTGGACAAGCCATACTATTTAAGCCGTGTCCTCCTATGGCACTTCCGTGGGTGGAAGCTCATCGTAGAGGTCACGTGCTGGTTGCGCGTCACTCCACCGATCACCTCGGGGCCCTTGCAGGGGATCTGCAGGGTATCTGATTCAGTTGAGTATATGGAAAATATGGGTCGATGGTCAGTTGTAACAAGAGAAGCTTGCTGGCAAAAATAATGTACTACAAGTGAATGTCACACTTTATTTTTGTTTTGTATGAGCATTTAAAAAAAACAACATCATGATAATCGAATACAGACACACACCCAAATCCAACAAGAACGAGAGTTTGGGGTCCGTAGCGACGGCACAAAGCGTAGCATCGAAGTGTTGTTGTAGCCCTCCAACAGCAAACAACGGTCTTGTCTGCCTTTTAAAATAACCAGGAGCACAAGAAATAGGGTACACCTTATCTGCAAAGCAAGTAACACGTACATTATGAACTATCGTTCCATATCATAATAGATTTAATATGTCAACCGAAAGCAGCTGACCGGCTGAAAAGACTCACTCCACCCCCTAGTGTTGTGAGGAGGACACGTTCCCGTCAATAATTTGAATTTCTCAGCTGCATGGATACGGGGACCAAGCTGAGAACTCCGATTGGACGAGAAAACAGAATTATTGCTTAGTCCGATTAAGCTCTGCACGCTTCGCGGCGCTTCCACGTCCAGTGTGAACCGGGCGGAACTTTTCAACATTTTGACGTGGCAGACGCGGGACGATCGTTTTCTATCAGGAGTGTGCACTACATAATCTGTAACGGAAAGTTTGCGCTCCACGACATACGGACCAGAAAAACCAGCCTGCAAACGGGAACCGGGTAACGGCAACAATACCAACACTCGGTCGCCTGTCTCAAAAACTCGAGCCACAGCTTTCTTGTCAAACTGCCGCTTCATTTTAGACTGGCTGGCGACAAGAGTTTTGTGAGCAATTTCACAAGCACGATGCAAGCATTCACGAAAAAAAAAAAAGACGTAATCTAACACATTATTCTCGACTCATTTAACATTGGAAAGCCACTTACCCCTTAACAGACGTGAGGGTCCTCTCACCGAACACTAAATCAGCTGGGCTGAACCCGAGGGACTCCCACACATACAATCGACGGCTCATTTTAACCCCCCCCCTAGATAGATCCCTAGATAGTACGTTTGATAGATGGATAGAAATAGATAAGTTAGTTAAAGTTACACACACACACACACACGCACATATATATGTATATATATATATATATATGTATATATATATATATATATATATATATATATATATATATATATATATATATATTATATATATATATATGTATATGTATATATATATATATATGTGTGTGTATGTATATATATATATGTATATGTATGTATATATATATGTATATGTATATGTATATATGTATATATATGTATATGTATATATATATATATATGTGTGTGTATGTATATATATATATATATATATGTATATGTATGTATATATATATGTATATATGTATATATATATATGTATATGTATATGTATATGTATATATATGTGTATATATATATATATATATACATATATAAATAAACCTCTTTCAATGAACTCCAAAACATACATGGTCAAAATCCATATTATTATGTTGTTGTTGTTTTTAAATGCTCATACAAAACAAAAAGAAAGTGTGACATCCACTTGTAGTACATTATTTTCGCCAGTAAGCTTCTCTTGTTAAGACTGACCACATACAAAACAAAAAGGGAGTGTGACATCCACTTGTAGTACATTATTTTCGCCAGTAAGCTTCTCTTGTTAAGACTGACCACATTGACCCATGTTTTCCATATATTCACCTGAATCAGATAACCTGCAAGGGCAACGACCTTGTCTCAGACCTTCCCGGAGGTGATCGCTGGAGTGACGCGCAACCAGCACGTGACCTCTACGATGAGCTTCCACCCACGGAAGTGCCATAGGAGGACACGGATTAAATAGTATGGCTTGTCCACCAGAAGGCTGTATTATGGTGTACATAATATAAAACTTCGGCCCAGTTCTGCTTGTATTGCAATGGTTGGTGTTCCTGAAGTTTCATTTTCCCCCTTTTCCCTTTTTATTTTTTACATCCATGTTTGTGATGAAATAGTATTGTGAATCGCTAGCTCGCATTGCATGCTGGGAAACAACGTCACTCAAGGAAGTTTTGGCTTCGCTGACACGGTCCTGAAGGGAAGTGGGTTTTAGTGCACTGGAACGGGATGAATGTGTTCAATCAAGCAGTACAAACCTGATTAATTGTCTTAATACTTGACTTGGAATGGCCATATTGTTTAGGATTAGAATTAGATGACAACTTGTTCACAATATTTGCAACTATTCAATTTGACCAGCAGGTGTCAGTAGAGGACGAAATTTCATGTTGACTATTTCCTAATGGAAGTGCTCTCTTTACGTTGGATTTTTCTCATAATTATTTGAAGTGTAGGCCTGTAGTTGATGAGGAATCACGGTGTGCTAACGCTACTCAAACAGCTTAGATGAAAAAAGGGAGTGTGATTTAGGTTTGTGGTACATTATGACAATCTTGGACTTGCAAGACTGAGGCGATGGTTCAATTCCCATCAATGTGTATTATATATGTGTTATTTAGCTCATCTATTCTACATTTTAAATAGATCACATTTGACATCTGACCCACTGAACACTTACTATTGAACATATTTTTAAACTATGGGCTATTTAGTCTTGTTTTAGGATATAATATAATTCATTGCACAAACTGTCAGGCTAAGTATAAGAGCTATAGTCTACTACAATCAGTCGTGCCAAAAAAGAGACATTGTCTTTATTTTTCATTTTTATTTTATTGTGTCAGCATTGAACCATACAAGGACATACAATGAGGATACTCATTATAATATTGATGAAGTGTTGTTGTTTCATGTTTTGTTGGCTGTTTCAAGGGTTTATTTAGTTTGTTGTGACACAATCTAAGGTTCAATTTGTAAAGAAATAAAAGTTTTTGTGAAAAAAGATAGTGGTCAAAGTGATTGATATTTGTGTTTTTTGTAGTCTTGTCTGGATTTGTCCTGTTCGTTTCTGGTCTGTGTTTGTGTTCCCACTCTTGGCCTTCACCTTGTCGTGGTGAGTGGGCTTTTAACGAAGACAGGCCAATTATATATATTGTGTGAAGCCAGCAAAACAGTCATTATTATGAGAATTACAACTGAAGCACACTAAATAATACACCATAAGTCACATTTTGCTTTTCTGTTATTAATCTAATGTGTGTTATGTCAAGCCTCCACAGTGGCGTGCTGCAGTCAGGATGAGACGAACAAGGTGAATGGATGGAAGGATTGATGAGCCCAGCGAGCCTCCACCATCCACAGACAAGCCAGTCCCATCTTCTACCCAGAAGGATGTCTCTTCCATCTATCTTTGCCTGCCAGGGAAATGCAACCAAACATAGTAATTACAGATGGTGTTGTCTCTGTTAAAGTGACACATGGAAAAAAAAAAATATATATATATGTTTTGTGATTCATGTTCATGACAATAACAATCGAAGAGATTTTCTTCATTCTTCCAATGAGTTTCGCAAACAAACATGGAATTTTCTTTGGATCATACAAATACGTTTGTAGATTATATAAAGACAATTATAAAACACATTTGTTGTGGTTTTATATTAAAGCAGATAGTCAAACGTAAATGTAGCATGGTAATGTTGCGAAGACACATTTATTTTTGTTTTTCTTTGTTTCTTTAGAAGCTTTTATTTTTGTTTTCTGTGGAAGCACAACAGACAACACACATGTTAACGTCCGCTACTACGGTTCGCTCCGCATAGGTCTCACGAGCCACTTGAGAGACTTCCTCTCGAGCGTTATCTACTTTTTACATTTCAAAACACAGATCCATACCCGACTTCGACTTGAACTTATTAATCATGTCGTTTCCCACATTTCCCACATCACTCAGAGACGATACATTCAAAACGTAAATTTAACTCACATACCCTCGATCTCAGACTTCAATTACGAAACAGCCACACATACATTTGCTCTTATTTTCAACCATTTCCCCTTCTCACCTGTGGAAGCACAACAGATAACACACACGTTAACGTCCGCTACGACGGTTCGCTCCACATAGGTCTCATGAGCCACTTGAGACCTCTCTAGCGTTATTCCCCGGGGCGAACACGACCTCCACTGGTAGAAGTGGGTAACTGCACCCTGCTCACTGATCACTCTCACACACGCCACAAACCACAACAAAAGCAGGAACAGTGCTTTGCCACAATTATGCTACATAAACACGTCCTGGTCCCCTCTGGATCCTCTTTTCCGGTCCTCGCGATCACTCTCTTGGCTGCGGTGGGCATGGTTCTTCCTTTGTCAGGGCATTCTCTGGCCCAGTGACCCATTCGGCCGCAGATGTGGCACGCCCCCTTTTCGCCTCTGTCTCCGCTAGTCGCCCTTCGTCGGTTGTCGTTGTTCCTGTAGGGCCGTCTCGCCGTGTCACTGAGGTGCTTCATCATGGTGAGGGAGGCACGCTTTATCTTCTTGTCCTCTGCATCGCTGGCCTCCTGCAGAAGCCTCTCAGCGTGCACTGCATGACGTCGGACCTGTCAGCCGGGCATCTTCAATCCCCACGCAGCAGCTTGTGTTAACTGCTTTGGCGATCTGGGGGAGCAGCCCTTGTCTGAAAGCAGTGATGAGGCTGGCCGTTTGGTTGACGGCAGTCCTGATGAACGTGGCGACGCTGCGGCGTCGGTGCTGGAGTGCGCAGGGTTGTACGGTGGTAGCGTTGGATGAGGGCAGGCGGGAGGAGGGAAGACAGGCATGTCCAGGAGAGGGTCCCTCGGGCCTGTAAGAGAAAGATTCAGACATTTGGTGCATTTGAATGCTCGTGTGTGAGCGGCTCCTATTCTCCCTCCTCTGGGGAGTGTGTGTGAGTGTGTGCACCCTCTGCCGTTATCTCTGTCACCCCTGTGCTCCAGCGCCCAGCGCTGTTCACACGTTTGTTTTTGGTTTTTTTACTTGTTTCCTGTCCCTGACTTCTGCTTCAGTTTTCCAAAATGAAAAACACCTTTCATGATCTTTGATGATCTGAATTGCATATTTGTTTGTTTTTTTCTTTTTTGTAACCTTTCCCTCTGCTATCTTCAATTTATCCCGGAGGTTTCTCAATTCCTCCAAACTCAGTGATCCCCCTGCTGGGAAATCATACTTTTCAACCCAAATTCCCAACATGTCAAGACAATCTGGACCATATTTTTTCCTCATGTCGTCCACAATTGGTCCCCCCTGGGGAACAGCAGCAGCCACTTTGCTCTGGTTCTTCCCCAGCACTGTCTAGCTAGACTTATTACTCTGACTTTTCACTAAGTTTTCACAAAATTCCAAGTCAGAAAATACACAGGCGTCCCCGTGCACCCCTTTTTCTTACTCTGGAGCAAAAAGGTGGAGAAAAAACTCACCCCTCTGGTAGTTTACCTACCAGAAGCTTCCGGCTCACTTGTGGAGCGGGAATTTCAGTGTTGATTCAGAATCAACACCGACCTGACAGGCACGGTTAACGTATGCGCTCCGTCCTGCCCCGGGACCGTTCGTAAACGACAAGGAAAACAACCCACTGGTCACTGATATGTCTGAGACAAGAACAATTACTTCTCACCCGATCTCTGAATCAGCACTTCCCTTC
This sequence comes from Nelusetta ayraudi, assembly GCF_046127955.1. NCBI lineage: Eukaryota > Metazoa > Chordata > Actinopteri > Tetraodontiformes > Monacanthidae > Nelusetta > Nelusetta ayraudi. The sequence continues at coordinate 479,576 of NW_027466087.1, forward strand.
CAGGTTCGCTTGGATAGACGTGAAGCTGATCAGATCCACTCTTAGACGCCGATCCTCTCATCTCTGAATGCTTGGTTCAAGGTAGAGGGGGAACGAGGAGTTTCCTCCGTTCCTGGTCCCGGGCCCTCAACGTCCCAGAGTTCCACTGACGGGTCTCCAGCAATCCTGTTCGTGACGCCAAATTGTTGTGGAAAAGAGCGAAGATGCCGATGCAGGAATACTGGGATAATAAGTAATTTAATGAACAAACAATAAAAAAAGGGATCGGAGCTCCGAGGCACAAAACACAGTAAAATGGGAGTGCGAGTGTGAGGTGGGAAGGAGGAAGAAGGTCTCTTATACACAGGACTGGGAGGGGATAAGATAAGGAAAGAACAGGGAGGAGAACAGAGAGAGACAAACCAACGACTATACGATAGTTGACCGATTTCACAGCTCATATCCTGTACAGGGAGAGGATGAGCACATCAGTGGCAGGCCATAAAACAAAGTGAAATACGATGCGTATATGTTAGCCTAGGATTCTAACAGTTTACACGTGCTACTAGTGATCATACAATATAAACCAAGGTAAAGAATAACACAAGAATACTCTATCATGTTCGACCCATCTTAATAACCGAGATTTTTTTTCCAGGTGCGCTTTGCTCATCTCTTTGTACCAAATATTTAGGGGAGTTTTTATAACATCGACATAGATTATTAGAGTATATAGTCTTGAAAGCTTTGTCACCCAGCAGAGATTGAAGTGGGATATCTAGTTGGTCAAATTCTAGCTCCTTCCATTTTGCATCGTAACCCGCCCTGCACCAGTAGACTATATACTGCAGTTGTGCTGCTTTATAGTAGTCCTCCAAGCATGGGAGTGACATCCCTCCCTGTTAAGTGTAATGTTTTGTAGCATACCCTTGGTTTCTTGTTCTGCCATATGAATCTAGAAATGATCCGATTCCATTCACTGAATTTCTTATTGGGTATTTCTACAGGCAGCGATTGGAGTAGAAATAACAATTGTGGTAAAATAACCATTTTTTAAGTATCTATTCGGTTGTAAAAATCAAGTATCCGGGTCGGATAAAGTCACCAGGATGTCATCTGCATATAAACATGTCTTATATTCTTTCCCCTTGAATAGTATTCCCGTGATTTCTGGGTCTTCCCTAATCTTTTGAACAAGTAGCTCTATAAATAGAGCAAACGAGATGGGGCTCAGTGGGCAGCCCTGTCAGCAACCCCTCTCCAAACGGATTGTACCTGAAAGACTGCCATTTATTCTGATCCGGGCCACAGGTGAATTTTAAACATTTTATAACTGTATTGTTAAAGGCAAAACATTGCAGGACCAGGTATAAAAATTCCCATAGAACAGAGTCAAAAGCTTTTTCTGTGTCAAAGCTAATTGCTAAGGACATTGTGTTTCCTTTGCTCATTATATGTAACAGATGTATAGCTCGCCTAACATTGTCTTGTGTTTGTCTATTTTTAACAAAACCTGTCTGGTCCGTGTCAATTAGGTTAGGGATAATATTTTCTAGTGTGTTGACAATAATTGAAGTGAAAATTTTATAATCAGTGTTTAAAACTGAGATAGGTCTGTATAATAATAATAATAATAATAATAAACTTTTATTTGTACAGCGCTAAATCACAGCCAAAGGCGTCTCAAAGCGCTTTATACAATCAGAGAGAACCAACCGGGCCCCCGGAGCAAGCAAGATGCGACAGTGGCTGGGAAAAACTCCCCTGTGGGAAGAAACCAAGGGCAGAACCAGACTCCAGAGGGCGATCATCTGCCTATGAGTAGTTGGGGTGAAGTATAAAGATAGAGGAGAGACAGAGAAAGAGAGAAAGGAGCAGAGTGAGCCAGGGTGGCAGACAGGACAGAGTGAAAAACAGATACACCAACCAGGCAAAACGGATATAAACACAAAGAATAGGAACTAATTCAAGGCTGCTGTCCATGTGGAGTGTAAGTGTCCATGCTTTGGAAGGCAAGAGCCTAGCTCGATGGACAATCTGCCGATAGGACAAGTCCAGGTCTTAAGCGTGGTGGTGGGATGAAGCGATGACAGCAAGACCCCCAGGACAGCACAATCCAGCTCCTGGCGCAGTGGTCATCACCTGCCGGGGACACAGAGACTGCGGCAGTATCATGCATATCGAGCATACTGTACAAAGCATAATGAGAGCTTGGACAGAGTGGATAGAGTAAAAGATTGGATAGAGTAAAAGATTGATTGGGTGAGGAGAGTGATAAAGGTTCCGCCTGCACAGAGCAACGATCCCTGTAACGGGAGCGAAAGATCTCCCTCCACGGCGTAAGCCTACAGCAGCTTAACTGACAGTGGATGGAGTCTAACTATAAGCTTTAAGAAAAAGGAAAGTCTTAAGTCTACTCCTAAATAAACTAACTGTGTCTGCCCCCCTCACCGAGGCTGGAAGATGGTTCCAAAATAGAGGTGCCAGGAAACTGAAACACCTACCTCCTGATCTAACTCTAGAAATTTTTGGGATAACTAAAAGACCTGAATCCTCAGAGCGAAGGGCTCTTGGAGGATGATAAAGTTCAATGAGTTCCCTAATATAAGAAGGAGCCTGAGAATGAAGAGCTTTGTAAGTTAAAACTAGAATCTTAAATTCAATTCTAAATTTGACAGGCAGCCAATGCAAGGAAGCTGAAATTGGAGTAATATGCTGCCTCCTTCTAGTTCCGGTTAACAATCGTGCCGCGGAGTTTTGGATTAACTGTAATGTCCTAAGGGATGAATTTGGGCATCCTGCTAGTACCGAGTTACAGTAATCTAGCCTAGACGTAACAAAAGCATGGATTATTTTTTCCGCATCTTTGAAGGACAAAAAACTTCGAATTTTGGCAATGTTTCTTAAGTGGAAGAAAGCTGACCTCCCTACATTCTGTATATGAGAATTAAAGGTCAGGTCCTGATCAAAAGTGACTCCTAGGTTCCGCACGGTAGAACTGGGTGTAGTACCAAATAGACCACTTTGTCCATCAAAAACTCTGTCCCTACTCTCTCGCGATCCAAATATAATGACCTCAGTTTTGTCGGAATTAAGCAACAGGAAATTCTGTGTCATCCAAGTTCTGACATCACGAAGACAAGATTCCAATTTGGCCAACTGATGAGCCTCGTTTGCCTTAAAAGAAAAGTACAACTGTGTGTCATCTGCGTAAGAATGGAAACTGATGCTATGCTTTCTGATGATGTCACCAAGAGGTGACATGTAGATGTTGAAGAGGAGTGGCCCAAGTACAGATCCTTGCGGGACACCATGACTAACCCTCCTACGTTCTGACGAATGATTATGAACATGAACAAACTGAAAACGGTCAGACAAGTAAGATCCAAACCAGTCCAAGGCGCGATCCTTGATGCCGATAGTATCTTCTAATCTCCTAAGAAGAATGCTGTGGTCAACTGTATCAAATGCTGTATGAGCTGCAATCTGTCCTATCTTTCCCTGGTTTCAGTATTACAGATAATATGGCCTGTTTCCAAGATGGTGGGGTCTCGCCACCTTTTAAGACATAGTTAAAACAATTTAATAAATAGCAGTGGGGTCACAGAGTCCCTAAAAGTCTTATACCATTCTGCTGGTAGTCCATCTCCCCCAGCTGCTTTGCTTGTTTTCAGTTTAGAAATTGCCTTGTCGACCTCTGCATTTGTAATCTCTGTAGTTAAGCACTTATTTTGTTCTGTGACAATAGATGGCAGGTCTAGGGATTTCAAAAAATTGATTGACTGTTACTGCTTCTGCTAATTCGGGTTGAGTGTATAAATTCCTGAAGTATGATTCAAAAGACTTATGTATTGCTTCTTGCTTATAACACATCTGGTTGGTGAGCGGGTCCTTTACTTTATATATGGATCTTCCAGACTGTTGTTTTTTAAGTCTCCAGGCTAAGAGTTTTTTAGCACGGGGTCCATTTTCATAGTGGGTTTGTTTGATATACTTAAGTGTAAGTTCCTCCTGGTCGTTCAGTTTCTTATTTAGTTCTGATTTTACTACGGTTATTTGTTCCAATAAGATGGGGTCGTTAGTCTCTACATGCTACTGTTCCAGTGAGTCTAATTTACTTGTCAAGTCGTTAAGGTGTTTAAGTTTTTCTTTTTTCCTTTGTGATGCCCAACTTATAATCTTCCCACGCAATACTGCTTTTCCAGCATCCCATAAAATACTCTGTGACGTCACTGTGCTACCGTTAAGGTCTGTATATTCCTTCATTTCTTTCCTAATGTAATCTTCAAATCGGGTGTCATTTAATAGGGAGGTGTTGAGTCTCCAAATAGTGTTTTTGTGTGGGACACCTACATTTATTTTCACATATACACCTGAGTGATCTGATATGTCGCTAACACCAATTCTACAATCTAAAACCCTGTGTCTGTCTGTTCAGAACATAAAGAAATAATCGATCCTCGAGTAAACTGAATGAGGGTGAGAGTAAAAAGTCAATTGTTTAGTGGATGGATGAAAATCCCTCCATACATCAAACATACCAATCCTTTTAATCATCTTCTTAATATTTAGTGACTCAGGATTTGTTTTCTTTGTCGGGTTTGATGAGTCTAGAGTGGGATGCAGCTGTACATTCCAAGGGGACTCGTGCCACGCAAAGCCTATTCCGACCTGGCGATCCTGTTTGAATCCATTAGCAACCAGCTACATTACCCCGGGCAGCTTCACGGGTACAGGTGGATGTACGCTAAATGCAGAGAAAATGGACTGCGTGTGAGAAAAGAGTCTGTGCGTTTGGTTTTGAAGGAGCTGGATCCAAGAGGAGTGTCATTAAGGCAAGCGGGGCGTCTCAGACGTAGGAATTACTTCTCAAACTTCTCAACTTCATCTGGCACCTGGACTCATATGATGAACTGAAGCCATATGGTATTTGTGTGAATGGATGTATCGATGGCTTTTCAAGAACAATAATCTGGCTCAATGCTTACACAACAAGTAGTGACCCAAAAGTAATTGGAGGGTGCTACATAGAAGCGGTACAGCGTTTTGGGGGGTGCCCTAGACCCCAGACCTCAGAGACAACGGGCATTTTGATGGCGAGTTTCTGGACAAAAGTCTCCTGCAGTTTTGTTGTATGGGCCTCCATACAGGTGAGTTCATGAATAATGTTTTATTTTCATTTTGTGCGCATGTGTATGTGAGTGAGAGAGAGGGGAGGAAGGACAGAAACGGGGAAGGGGGTGTTGGGAAGACAGACAGACAGAGACGGGAGGAAAGGAAAAAGAATGCTAAAGAGAAGGGGTAGCAAAGGGAAAGGAACAGAGATGGAAGGGGGGAGAGATGGAACAGAAGGGTAGAAACAGAGAGGATAAGAGATGGGGAGAAAGGGGGGGGGAGGGAGGGATGAACAGAGACAGGGAGGGAGGGAGAGGGCGGGGTTGCTCATGTGTGAATGCTGTAATTTAGTGTTTTATTTATGTTCTGCTGGCACAGCTCTTCCTAAATGTATACATTTTCTACAGGATGAGTTGGATGACACTGCACAGGTGTGGAATGCACACAACATCAGGCCATCAAGAAACCTGAACGTCGCCAGCGGTCGGCCTAATGTGACGCATGCTGTTCCTGAACTTTACCGAACAACAGATTTTCTCTCCCCTGTTGAAGATGAACACATTCAACTGTGCAAAAATGAATGTGTCTTTCGGCTGGCTGTACCATGTAATCCAGATATTTATGAACTCTGTATCATCTTTATGGCTGAGTCCCATCTTGCGCCACCAACAGATCCGTATCAGGCTGTGAACTTGTATTTGCACCTAAGAGAGGCCATCGCTGCATCTCTCTAAACCACCCGACCCTCTCCACAGGATGGACACTTATTCCACTGCAGTGCGCCTCCCCCTGACCCTATCCAGAGAATGGACACTAAATTGTTGTGAACCTCCTGTTATTTTGTGTATTGTTAAATCTCTAGTGTTCCTTTTAAAAATACACAGGGATATCGGTTATTTACTGCACTCCTTTGTTTCTGTTATTACGTAATCCTTATGGTGATGCTATTTACTGAATTTACTTTCTGACCTGAAGGTCGTGTGTGCAAAGAGCTGTTAAATAAAAGTAGCCATGTGAAAGAACTTAACTATGTTCAGAACAAAGTTGTTGAAACATTGAGAAACACAGAAACACAAGGTTACTTTAAGATTTACTTTAATTATTCTTCACTTCCATGAATTAATGAACATTAACGTGATTCTTTAAAGTCAACAATTCCTGAAAAATTAAACCGGTGTTGGACAACTCGTTCTGAATGCTTGGTTAGAGTAAACAGATGGACCTGTAAGCAGTCATTTTCAAAACAACATTTTCACTTTCAACAACAAAAAAACATTTTCACTTTCAACAACAAAAAAAAAAACACCCTCATAAAACTCTGCTGAAGCATTTACTATGGTATGTATGGTATGGAAGCAGATAGTTACCATAATCCAAATAAAAATGCAATAGCAGAAATGCTTTTAAATTTTAAGAACGAAGCTGCATTATTGGACTCATAATTAAAATGGTTAATAAGTCATTCAATCTGCATTTTCATTTTCTTCTTCAAGACTGCTCATTCTTGTACTTAATTCAAATGAAAAAGGAAAACACATTTGAGATTTAATTTTCAAAACATGCACCAGCAAAGAGTTACCAAAATTCAATATGAAATGTAAAATTCAAAAATGAAAAAGCAATAGCAGAATGCTTTTTCATTTTAAGAACGAAACTGCATTATTTGACTCATAATTAAAATCATTAATAAATATTCCTATATGCATTTTCATTTTCTTATTCGTGTCGCACCTTTTATGCCACAATAAAAAAGAAAACTGAGGGCATTGCTTTTTAATTTTCGTGGTCCTGCCCTGCACAAGAGTTACTCCACCTCCGCTGTGGGTATGGCGGTATGACGCCAAGTGTCATTTGCCTCCTGTTATGTGTAAAGTCTAATGTTTGTGAATTTAATAAAGATATATATATATATATATATATATATATTTTTTTTATTTAAAAAGAAAAGAAAAGAAAAAAAAGCTATGGCGGTATGACACCACTTTGCCATCGTTACTTCTTTCACGTCATTGAAGTTGCCGGTAATCGAGATTTAAATCGGCGAAAAACGAGGACCACTGACAGATCTCGCACCAGCATCTGCCACCAGTCGACGGATTGATCTGTTGCTTCGCATCCTTCGTCGGATGGACTGGTGGCCGACGCCGAATGGAAGCAATGATCCGTTGCATCGCATCCTGCGACGGATGGACTGGTGGCCGACGCCGAACAGCTGTTACTCCACCCATGTAACAAATAGCTTTAGCTTTGATGTTGTGCTGGTGCACCAAGGTGTTCCATAACTGACAACAGGTTGGCTAGGGCAACCTTGTTTGCGTCCGTATCTGGGACGGCAGAATACCTGCTCAACTCGGTCCCGAGCATCAGATTCAGATACACTATTCAACTCCACCTGGGAAGCTAAATCCAGCAGGGTTTGAACAATTGTGTCAATGTGCGCCATGCTCAAATCTGTCCGACCGTTTTTCGGCGATTTAAATCTTGTTTACCGGCAACTTCAATGACGTGAAAAGTAACGATGGCAAAGTGGTGTCATACCGCTATACCTTTTTTTTGTTTTGTTTTGTTTTTTTAAATGTACAGTATATATATACATTTATTCAATTCACAAACATTAGAATTTACACATAACAGGAGGCAAATGACACTTGGCGTCATACCGCCATACCCACAGCGGAGGTGGAGAGCTGCTGACGTCACTTTCCTGCGCCGCGCGCTTACTTTGAGATTGCGATTTCGTTTTCGAGTTGTGCTAACTCTTGTGCAGGGCAGGACCACGAAAATTAAAAAGCAATGCTCTCAGTTTTCTTTTTGATTGTGTCATAAAAGGTGCGACACGAATAAGAAAATGAAAATGCATATAGGAATATTTATTAATGATTTTAATTATGAGTCAAATAATGCAGCTTTGTTCTTAAAATGAAAAAGCATTCTGCTATTGCTTTTTCATTTTTGAATTTTCATATTGAATTTTGGTAACTCTTTGCTGGTGCATGTTTTGAAAATTAAATCTCAAATGTGTTTTCCTTCATTTGAATTAAGTACAAGAATGAGCAGTCATGAATAAGAAAATGAAAATGCAGATTGAATGACTTATTAACCATTTTAATTATGAGTCAAATAATGCAGCTTCGTTCTTAAAATGAAAAAGCATTTCTGTTATTATATTCTTATTTTAATTTGGATTATGGTAACTGCTTCCATATAAAACAAATACATCCATAAATATATACAATGTGAGAATTGTTTCTTGCAAGAGCTGTACTTCAACCCATGACCATCGATAAAAGTGTACACATCTAATCGTAAACAATCTGCTGCAACCTGAATTTCCACTTCTGTGTCTATAAACCAGTCACAGCTTGACTGATGGCTCTGAAGAAGCAGTTTCCATCAGCCTCTAAATTCTCATTTGTACATGGCGAACCTAATGGGCCTTTGCAATCAGAAATTGGAAAACTCGCACAGTCCAAATGAATCTTCAAGTTTTTGCAAAGGTCTAAACAAACATCAACATCAAGGGGAGAGAAGTTACACTCTTCATTGGTCACAGCACTGACAAACTCTACGTCAGAATTATCCATGTCAAAGTGAGGAGTTTTGCTCTTCTGAAGTGACTCACTGTTGCCAGCTGGTGCTGGAATTTTAAACCGTGACCATGCAGAACCTTGGCTAATCTAATACCAGTGCCATGATCTGCCACTGCATCTTCACTAGTACTAACTGATGATGGATCACAAATCACATGTGCGAGGCGTAGAACGAGCGGAGCAGTCAGAGGCAACAGAAGAAGAAAGAAAAGCCTCCTTAGCTTAGTTGATCTTCTGTGTTGCCTCCTGGACGGTGCTGGCCTCCTCTGGCTTGGTGCTGGCAACCACGGGAGCCACAGGAACCACGGGCACAGCTCTGGTCATCTGTGGCGTCGCCTCCACCTGATTAAAATAAGAAAGATGTGATTTTATGCCAATAAACATAGAAAGGAAAACACTAGGCTTTACACGATCACGATTTTTGTGCCGATCACCGATCAGTGAGTTTAAATAAACCGATCACCGATCACCGATCCGATCACGTTAGGGGCAATAAATACTTGTTTCTGTACACCCCTTGCTTTCTCACGAGCACCGTCTAAAGTTGTTTGCTTTAGCATCCGTTTCAGAGTTTGCTTTTCTTTTTCTTTCTCCGCGCTGCGTTTCTTAAACTCGACATGCTCCTCCGTGTGTATCTTTTCCAAGCGCCTGATTAAATTTGTGGTGTTGAAATTTTTTGCCAAAGTTGCCCCGCGAGGTACTGTAGCGTTGCATATATTGCAGATAGCTTGTGCTATGTCTGTTTCTCTCACTTTGAAAAACTTCCACACCCCCGACACGTTTGTTTGTGTCGCCCATGGATGTTGCTGTCGTGAAGATTCAAAGAAACTTTATTGTCCGTCACATAGCGACAGTACTCAAAACAGGAAGAGGCACGAAGACGAAAATGAAGGTTTTTGAATCATGAATCATTAGCTCTCGGATACAAACAAATAAACATGTCGATGCTGTGAAACTACTTTGGAGGAAATGAGACAGATTAAAAAAGTTTCAACACGACCATGACGTCATTGATCGGAGATTCATGACATGACGCCCGATCATGAACGTTTCAAAAAATGCCAAATATCGGCCGATCTGATACAGCCGATAAGATCGGTGTAAAGCCTAGAAAACACACACAGGTGATGAAGTGGAAATGAATAAGTACAAACCTGCTGCACTGCTGTGACATTGCTGGAGGTAGACTCAGTCATGTGGACAGTTGAACGTGTTGCCCACACCTGCAAATACAAGGACACAAAGTAACGTTTAAAGAACTGCATTTATTGTCCTATCACAAAGATGCACACAATGAAATACACATATCCCAAATACCAACATGTCACTTGTTTGTTTTGGTTTTTGAGGCAATGCGTGCTGATCGACGTCTCACGCTGGACATCTGGAAGAACATAAAGAAATTAATTCATAAACAAAGTGTAGGGGAGGAAATATCTAGACACAAATAGTAATATCTCCCCAATACGTATTCCGTCGTTCCGGTGTCAAGGTGAGAATTTCAAAGTAAAATACATAATAATTAATTTAATCTGACTCCATTTGATAATAATAACTTTACTTTTATACATTGATTGAGAGAAAGACTTGATTAACAATTAAGAATATAGACTCAATAATAATAAAATTCTCGTGATCTGACATTAGTCTTCAGTTCAGGGATGGCTTCTATAAATTAACAAAACTATTCAGTTTGTTCATTAAACATGGAAGAATAGCCTGATGTCTGGGTTGGAGTATTCAGAGGTTATTGAACATGATACCCAATCTTATCTGACCAACTCAGAGGTTAAGGGTTTGAATAATGTCCAGTGAAACTTACCATATAACTAAGGTCTTTGGGATTCTGATTAATCCCTATCTTAGTTCAGTGATGGCAGATATAGACAAAGCATTCAGTGACCTTCTTAACATAGAAGAACAGCCCAGACATCTAGGTTGAGATGTTCAGAGGTTTATATCTTCCAACTCAATAGTTAGAAAAACATGACACTCAGTCTTTTCTATTCAACTCAGAGGTAAAGAGTACAAGCATTACTCGAATGAATTTACCATATAACTGAAGACTAAATCAATATCTGATGTCAGATTGCTCTCCACATAGAAACAAAAGTCTCAACAAGTTAATATTGAAGGGGAATGGATAACATACCAGTTTATTGCGATGTCCAGAGTAAAAATGCAGCAAAAATGTAACAGACCGGTTGTGTAAAAATGATGGTAAAAAAAAATCAAGAAGTCAAAGAAAAAGAAGAAGAAGAAAGAAAGAGAGAGAGAGAGAGAGAGAGAGAGTGGGTCCCAGAAAAGGAGAGAGAAAAAAGAAGAACTTCAGATTCTTGTTCCTTCCCTTAAATATCCTCCCAGAACAGAGACACTGCTAAAATGCATATTTAAAAGATTCAAATCAGATCAACTCTTCCTACTCAGGAACCTTTTGGTCATCAGGGGTAATTTTCCATAGCAACAACAGATCACCAAGACCTTCATCTCTCTCGCACTGACACTCACAACATTTCAAAGGAAAGTTCTAAACAAAAGGCAGAGACAGTCCCTGAATGCAAATCCAACAAACACAAGGAGATACCTTTTGGCCCTCGGGGGTTCCTTTCCCGCGACATGTAAATCATGTTAGTTAATTACAATAGGTGAGATTGATACAGTTGTAACCCCCGTCTTTGAAGAACTTCCATTGTTAGAGAAAACACTTCAGGATCTGGATTTGACTGTCTTACAAAAGTAACACACTAATTAAACTGTACATGTACTGTACATATGTGATCTTGTGTTGATAATAGGGCTGGGGCGATACGGCTAACCCACGATTCGATACTGTGACGATATTTGGCCCACGATAATGACAACATCACGACACACGATATCTTCGATATCTTCGAAATTTTGCAGACGATATGTGACTGAAAAAGAAAAAAATACCCATAAAAAGGAAAATGCCTGTGATCTTGCATTTATTCCAAAACTTTGTATAATGTACAAACAAACGTGCACTGCACAAGCAAACATATTAATGTGCATGAACATTAATAACTTTCATGTCAACAAGGACAGTGCTTTCTGGTAATGTAAAGTCAGTAGCAACTTGTCTTATCTCAACTTGGGGACTTGGGATATACAAACCGACGGGAAGATGAGAGAGGGAAAAAAATCCTTTCACTGCCTCGATTCTGAAAATCAATAAAAAATGATGCAGACAAAATAAATAAATAAATAACCGCGTCCCCAAAATATACGGGACAAAGTGAAGTGCGTCCCCCATCAGTTCATTGCGGGACAGGCTTTTTAGTTGCCAAATATGGGACAATCGCGTATTTTACGGGAGGGTTGGCAACCCTATCTAGACCACAGACGGAAATTAAATGAGGTTTTGTCATTTTCCATAAAAAACGGGACAAATTGTGTCCCGGGAGAGATTTTATCTTTCCCGGGACAGGTGGACAGGTGGTGTTTGGAAAAAAATATTGATATTTGCCGTCAGTGTATCGATTATTTATTGCGACAGAAAGGACAACAATATATTGCAATATTGATTTTTTTTTTTTCACCCACCCCTAGTTGATAAGTGTATGAATAATTGTGTGGCAGCTGGGGAAACCCTGCCAGATGACTCCACGACGGTCTCCATGTGGTCCAGCAGCACAGCCTCACTGAACCACACGGGATTGGACTGGATGTCTGTGTGAAATGCAGTCTCAACAGCTGTTGGTACTGTCTATAAAAAAAAGAGGAGAGGAAATCAGAGTCAACTTAGGATAAGTGTTCATTTTTAAAATAAAAAGTTGCACAGTTTGACAAATACACGATTGGGGGGAAAAAAAAAAAAGAGGGATGAACAGGTTACCTCAACCTCCTGTCCAACAAGAGTCCATTCAGGAGCAGGTCCATACACTGGCATGTGGACAGGACCTGTCACAACCACTCTGGGAGACACCCTGGGCGATGATTGGTTGTGGCACAACACCCCTGGCCTAGGTGAAGGGGGTGCGAGCTGATGGAGCATGCAGCATGCAGACGCTCCACCAAAATCAGTCCTGAGGTGCACCTAAACAGAAAACAACATGTTAACACATATTTGTCATATCAAATGAAGAGCAAGTAAGGCTGAAGAAGGCAAAATTTACACCATCATAACACCACCATGTACAGCTGACGAAGGGGGAGGTGATCGGCCATATACACAAATGTTAAACCTGGAAGAAGGGTCACATAATCAATTATGTAATCACACAATTCTAAGAAATATCTGTTAGCACAGTGTCACTGAAGAGAAAAAAATACAACAAAAATATGTATTTTACACACCCATGCGTGCAGCAACACGATGATATACTTGACGTAGCGCTGTTTGTAGTTCTGGCTTGACAGTCAGGCGAGGTGGAAAGTCAAGCACAAACACCTACAAAATAGTTGTATAAAAAAAAAAAACCCAAACAAACATAAAAATGCAAAATAAATTCATGAATATTCATGTTATTGAACTATGGATCATGGAATTACTTGATATTGATAAAACAAAGTGGCGATGACATTCATGTGTTCAAATTTGTTTGTCACAGCAGATAAACAAACCTTGGGCCAGCGGTCCAACACAGTTGCCAGTAGCGCAGCAAAATCCTGGGCGGAGTCTGTTACAAGCCCGTGTTCAAGGTTGTTGCCCGGGGCAAGAACACAAAACCATCCACAAGTGGACAGAGATGTGAGTCTCCCACCACCAGAACAAAAACATAAAGAAACTCGTGGCTTGACAAAATCACGACCCATACCTTCTTGTCTGGTTGCTGGGCCTTAAGAACGAACTTGCACTGTTTTGTCAGTCAGGAGCAAAACGGGCCATCTTCGCACCCAGGTCGCTGACCAGTACCGCGCCCTGTGTAAATTGACAAAAAAGAAAAATCTAAATATGTTTTTGTAAGATTTATTTGGAATACAACATAACAACACAGGCAGAACATGAAATCATGAACGTGGAAGTACTCACGACGTTCAAAGTCCTTCCGAGGTGGAAAAGGTATCCAATCCCGTTTTTGCTCCAGGCGTCGTTTCATGGCCAGAGAGCGACGGAATGCCTTGGTGTTCGGCATCTGAACAATGAAATGAAAGATTGTGTCATTTTCAATGAAGGACAATGATAACACAAGTTTACAGAAAAAAGTGATGTTTTCTCACACACGACATCAAAACACAGAAAGGTTTCTGTACCTTTGCAGCTGGAGACGATGAGCTTAAATCAATAAAGCAAAAGAAAATGTGTATGTGTACTCTTGGACCCTAACCCTAATGCCATACAAGTCTATGGGGTGAAATCTCAACTTTGTCCTACAGATATGGGGCCACTTGCTTTTTCATCAGGAGCCCCCAAGAAGCGCCCACGCCAAATTTGGGGCTTCTAGTACTTGAGGAACCCCGAAACCCTAACCCTAATTTCAGCTAACCCTAACCCTAACCCTAACCCTAGTTTCAGCTAACCCTAACCCTAACCCTAGTTTCAGCCTTATTGTTAACCCTAATTCAATGCAAGTCTATGGGGTGAATTTTCAACTTTGTCCTAGAGACATGGGGCCACTTGCTTTTTCATCAGGAGCCCCCAAGAAGCACCCACGCCAAATTTGGGGCTTCTAGTCCTTGAGGAACCCCGAAACCCTAACCCTAATTTCAGCTAACCCTAACCCTAACCCTAGTTTCAGCCTTATTGTGAACCCTAATTCAATGCAAGTCTATGGGGTGAATTTTCAACTTTGTCCTAGAGACATGGGGCCACTTGCTCTTTCATCAGGAGCCCCCCAAGAAGCGCCCACGCTAGATTTGGGGCTTCTAGCCAATGAGGAAAAATTTGGAGAAGACACAACAGGGTTACAGCTGAGAAGGCACTTAAGATCCTCAAAGGACTGTTGCCACTCACTAGACCAAACAAATGGTTTCAATGGACTGGTTAATTCTTCTCTAGTGGCCGGCAGCTCCACTGCCTTAGTGCTGGAGATGCCCGCTCAGGGGCGCCGCCAGGAATTTTGGGCCCACTTCAAAAAAACAAAAACAAATGGGCCTCCTTTGCGCAGCGCTTGTCAAAAGCTTCACATCACTCTAAAAATGCAGTATAGTTCAATAATAGTGCTTGAGTCTATCTTGACAGTGTCAATGTATTTTTATTGTGAATTCTCCACTAAGCAAACTCTTAACATTTATGAATGATTCATGAAAAAAACACTTGATGTCTCTCGGACAAAGTTGAGCTTTGACCTTCATAGACTTGCACTGCATTAGGGTTTAGCGATAAGGCTGGAATTAGAGTGAGGGTTTTGGGGTTCCTCATGGGCTAGAAGCCCCAAATTTGGCGTGGGTGTGTCCAGGAGGATCCTGATGAGCCTGAAAGTGGCCCCATGTCCCTAGGACAAAGTTGACCTTTGACCCTCATAGACTTGTATGGCATTAGGGTTAACGATAAGCGATACAAACCTGGTCAGTTTAAGACTTAGTGACTCTACGTACATGAATGTATGGGGTACCCCATCCTTACCTTGTTCCAACCTTCCCTCCACAAACCTGGCTGTCCAGTGCCGAAGTCAAAGTGAGAGAGAGAACAAAGAAGGAGGAGGGCCTGTGACGCCGCTGCTGATTGGCTCGTTGGTCGGTTGAATGAGACAATTCTAGAGCTCCCCTCGGTGTCCACACACTGCAAAATATATCTAAGAAATAAATACTTAATTTGAGAAAGAACAGGCTAGAAACAAGTCAAATTATCTGCCAATGCAGTAAGATATTTAGACTTGGTAAGATTTCTTAAAATAAGACGATATATCTAGGCATTTGAAGAATGGAAAAACTCTTGAAATAAACAGTAAAGCACTCATTCCAAAGACTGTACTAAGTCAAATAAACTTGATACTAGCTTCTCAATTCTTTTTTCACGTTTGCTTCTTTCTTAATTTGAATGAAAAGATCTTAAAACCAGACCTACTTAATTGAAATGTTCACAATATTAGCTTTTTTTTTCTCAAAATGAGACAAAGCATCCACCCCCCCTACGCCCACTCCCCCCCAAAAAAAATAATTAAATAATTTCTAGAACGCCTGCATCTCAGCTCTTTGAACATGACACATTTCCCCTCACTGGCAGTGCGGGCCATCTGGAAGTAGTGCTTACGAGCTTGCTCCAACTCACTGTCTGTATAGAGGGTGGGCAAACTTTTTTTAGCAACGGGCCACATGACAGACCTGCATCAAGTCGGCGGGCCACGGAAGGGGGGGTTGTAGGTAGGTACAGATTTAGTCCGGGTGCAGAATCGTTCTGGGCGTAGGGACTGCCCGATACGGCAACTCCATTGGGACATACCTCTACATCGCGGTCGAACATGATATATGGATAGATCGCGGTCAAAACGCTATTTCGTGGGTGATAGATAGATAGATATATAGATACATAGATAGTGTGTGTTGAATACATACATTTGTGTATGTATATATATATATATATATATATATATATATATATGTATATATATATATATATATATATATATATATATATATATATTTATATATATATGTATATATATATATATGTATACATGTGTAAAGAGAGAGAGAGAGAGAAAGAGAGAGAGAGAGAGAGAGAGAGAGAGAGAGAGAGAATTCCGTGTATACAACATAATACAAAGTACTGTAAATACGCCAGGGATTGACAGAAAAAAAAAGATAACCTTAATCAACCGATGTAGTTTGTCCTAATAGAGTTGCCGTATGTGACGTTGTTGGCATTCGCCCACTGGACAGAGGCGACTGCCAATTACGTCACATACGGCAACTCTATTAACGTACCGCGATCTATCCATATATCACGTTCGAACGCGATGTAGAGGTATGTCCCAATGGAGTTGCCGTATCGGCAGTCACTTCCGCCGGGAACGATTCTGCACCCGGACTAATTCTGTACCTACACCTCGTTGACGGGGGGGAAGCACGCTGTCGCTATCGCGCTACGCTAACTCGGCAAAGTTACGTGCCGACAAAGTTTCGTTGGGGGGTGCGGTGTTGGGGGGTTATGACTGGCTTCACGCGGGCCGGACAGAGACACGCAGCGGGCCGGGGTTTGCCCATGTCTTGTATAGACAACATATTGTGGAGGAGCAGGAAGCTGTAGGGTCCTCTTTGGGCTGCTTTTCACCAAAGGAGTGGATGTCTGAGGACAGATTGGAGATGTTCCTCCTGGTGAAGACACAGTTCCTGGCTTCATTCGGGGCAGCCTTGTCTGGTACGGTGGAATTCTCAGCCGAGAGGAAACCAGATCCAAAACATTATGAACAAGAGAGAAACAATAGACCCAATTAGGAAAAAAGAAAAAAAAAGTGTTATGCTAGATGTTTTCAGAGCAAAGTAGGTAACCAATCACATCTACACTAATAAGGGCCAAAATCCGTTTCCTCCTGAGAAAGTGTTCTGGTCCAGGAAAAAGGTCTCTCAAATCATCACGACGGAGGGTGTGGAGCAAGACTTCATCGATGTTGGCAGCTATAAAGACAGTCCAATCATTAACAAACCCACATTTTTTAACTGATGAATTTAATTCAACTTGACAAGTCAAACCAAGTTTGTTTTGTGCCAATTTCTGTTATCAGAAATAATTGTAAATGCAATTCAGTTTAGACATTTTGTCTCAAATTTGTAAAATACTTCTTTTTGAAATCAGTGTCAGCATACAGTTATTTTAATTACTTAGCGGACAAATCACAGTAATGGAAATTTTTTCATACCTACACATGACATACCATTTAAAACTGATACTGTGACATCATCCAGCTCATCCATTATTGGCCCCGGTTTGGATGTCCATTTAATTTCTCAACATTCTGGCAGGGAAAAAAAATCATCATATTAAGGTCACAATTAGGACAAGCTAGCCTTCCGACTCAAGATCCGTTTTTTTACAATGCCCATCTGCCATGGATCCCAAAGTTCCCATGCAATTAAAAGTTGTGACACCTTATCTGAATGATAACCCTAGACAGCTCAACGGATTGCTAGTCATACAGACAACAATCAAAATTGGAGTGAAACTTGTAACCACAATGCCTGCAACATGGTGGTACTTATGGTAATAATCATCAAATACCAGTGTTCTTCGTGACAAAATGACAACATCTGATAGGATTGTGCCACCTTGAACTGCAATCAACTTAAATTTTGATAAAAACAAGCAAATTGTACCTAAACTACATCTTCAATCAATCCAATTTGAGCACCCTCTACCCCATAAACTGAAGATACTGCAATACAAACTTGGTAGTACAGTATTTTGTCATGCCACATATAACTAGGAATGATAATTGCTTGTTCACATGACTAGAATTGCAGTACATCAATCCAATACAAAATACACACTTGTGACACTTGTCATCAAGCTCATAAATCCATCGAGTCGAGATGAGCACGTGCACGTGCACGGAGTCGGACTCCGTGAGTTCACATAAACAGAGCATTGCGTTTGCATAAATTATGCACGGCTATCGAGCTAGAAGCCGAGTCCGATTTGGTGCACACAACCACACTATAATGCCTCTCAATGTCCTAACCCATGCCACGCAACACAAACGTGAAGAACCGATTTGAGTTTCTCACGGGACCAGCAGTGAAGTCACAACCGTCGCCCCACATGAAATGTCGCAGCAGGAGCCTGAGGATTTCCTGAGTCAACATGCTGATCATCAGGTAATGTAATGTTGGCTTCCTTGACGACATTAGACAACTCCCTGTTTATATTTTATTCATATTTTAGTACAAAGCCTCCTTGTTTTCTGATCTGCTCCTGTTTGACTTGTTCAGTTTTTGTTTTGACATTATGTTTGTTAGTATTTATTTCAAATTAACAAGAAGTACCGGTACATATATAATATAACACTTGCGTCAAACAAAGCATAACTAACTGTACATATCATATCTACAGGAAGGAGCTGGTACATTAAGTGAGAATATTCAAGAATATTAAGAGAAGATATATTCAAGGTTGTCCTAAGGTCAACTGTACCAACCATTGCCAGAGCTTATGGAGCAATTTGATGTTATTGTACAGTAAAAATGGAATATTGGAGCTGTCGCAAAAAAAAAAAGAAAAAAAGCCAACTTTAAGGCTTAATATCTCCAAAATGATACTGTACATATGCTTGATAATGACTGAGGATATAGTCAGGGTATTCCTCAGGTCAACTGTACCAACCACTGACAGAAATTATGGAGCAAAGCAATGTTACTGTACAGTAAAAAATTGAGTACTGGGCCCTTTTTGCCTGTTTGAAAAGCAAAAAAAAAAAGGAAAACAACAACTTTGAGGCTTAATATCTCCAAAATGGTACATTAAATATGCCTTATAATGAATGAAAATATATTCAAGGTTGTCCTGAGGTCAACTGTACCAACCATTGACAGAGCTTATGGAGCAATTTGATGTTATTGTACAGTAAAAATGGAATATTGGAGCTGTCGCAAAACAAAACAAAAAGCCAACTTTAAGGCTTATTATCTCCAAAATGATACAGTGATCAATCACATTTAGAAATCAAATGTTTCTAAATGTCAAGTCAGTAATGTCAAGTCAGTGCTTGATGTGTCATCAGCAGGCGTCGGCGTCAGTAATGGGGCATCGGCGGGTTTCGGGCGGAAACGCCAGGCGTTGGGAAGCGTCGGCAGGTGTCGGGGGCTCGTGGCCAGGTGGCGGACGTCACGGCAGGCAGTAGCCAGGTGGGCTCAGTCCCGCAAACGCTGCTTACAGCTTTAATTTTGTATTGCTTTGATAACATTGTTTAAGTTGAGTTTAAATTTACACTATTTTTTTTTTCTTAGCTGCTAATTGTTCAAAAATGCTGATGTTAAAAGTGTGTTTGCACAGTAAATGTTATGGCACTTTAATTCATATGGCAGTACATTTAAAATAACTGGCCGTCAAGTTCCAGGAACTGACAAACTGCACTGAGTTGAGTGAGATTCTCCAAAGGAACTCCAGTATAAATGTGGACTTTACATTCTAGTCCCCTGTGAAGAAAAACCCAAAAGTGAACGTTTTTGTGCCTCACCCTTTCTAACTGGGACATTTGCAAGGGAACGCAGACTGGTTATGCTGCTCCCTGATAAAAGAAAAATGTTTCTGCTGTTACCACAGAAATTGCCTGTTATTACTGTGGCTCAGGATTTTGTAGGTAGATTTTTTTTATTTTTCATAAGGAACAGGATAACAGTAATGCCCTGGCATTGGCAAAAAGTTTTAATTTTGTATTTGCATTTTTTTAAACTTTAGATTTACATTAAAAATGTTTCTGTGTAAAGTGCTGATGTTAAGTGTTTGGACGATAAATGTTATGGTGCTTTTGTTTATATGGCAGAACATTTAAATTAAAGTGTATGAAAGACTTCTTTTAAATTCATTATTGGCTTTTGCGTATACAACGTGATTAATCGTGATTGATGAGGTAAATCATGCGATTAATTGCGATTAAAATTTTTAATCGTTGCCCAGCCCCAGTAAAAACATTTTTCTGGTGCCAGCATTTCATGAGGCAGAAGTTGATTCATACTTCAGTGCCTTGGAGCGAATAGCTTCGCCACTCAACTGGCCAAGAGACATGTGGCCTGTCCTTCTCCAATGCAAGCGGGTGGGAAAAGCACAGGAGTTGGTGTCTGCTCTTTTCTTAGAAGACAGCCTGCAATATGATGTTGTAAAGGAAGCAATTTTTCCTGCTTATGAGCTTGTTCCTGAGCCCTACCGGCAAAAATAGGAACCATAGAAAATCTAGTGGTCAAACCTTTGTCGAGTTTGCATGGGAGAAAAGCAACCTCTTTGATAAATGGTGTGCAGCTAATGATGTCAAAAATGACTTTGAGTCACTCCGTGAGCTCGTTCTTTTAGAAGATTTTAAAGACTCTTTGCCAGAGAAGGTGGTAATGTTCTTGAATGAACAGAAAGTGTTGTCATTGTCCAAGGCTGCTGTCCTCGCAGATGAGTTTGTGTTGACCCACAAAAATGTCATCTCATCTTCCCCCCCGATCGGACACGCCTTCTGCTTCTCGTCCCACAAGAGCCGAGTCTAGCCACCTCCCCCTTGAAAAGGCTAGAGGGAAGGGACTTCTGGTTTGGCCATAAAGCGGTAGACTGCGCGACACCAGGGCTCTCGACCGTCTAGGGTAAAAACTCCCCGAAAACTTGAATAACTATTGGCAGATATCATATTAACTACAAAGTGATCAGGGGAACGTTGGAATGGGAAGGAAAACTCCATTCAACCAAAACAGAAACACGGTAACAGACAATATGGCGGAACTACCAGCTTGCTCTGAAACAGAGAGAGATGGCGAAACGAACTCCTCGTGACTAACGACGCGAAAAAGGGCTTGGACATAGAAATTATTAGCAAGGAGATACGGGATTTAAAAACGGAATCAAAAGAAGTCCTTCGCACGTTTGGAGAAACACTGAGGAACGACGTGGAAAAAGACTTGGACGACTTCAAAGACGAAATAAATCAACAACTTGCGAAAGTCGTCGCCGAACAGGAGCTCCAGACCGGCAAGATCAACGAGGCTGAGTCGCGGATTGAAAAGCTAGAACGTTGGGCACAGGAAGCTAATGACGCTCTGGTCATATCACTGAGAGAACAAAAAGCTCTTCAGGACAAGTTAACTGACCTGGAGTCCAGGCCGAGGAGAAACAACCTACGTATCTATGGAGTCACTGAAGGAGAGGAGGGAGAATCTGTGGCCAAGTTTGTGGAAGACCTGCTGAAAAGCGAACTGCACCTGCCAGCAGATTTTAATTTCCAAATTCAGAGAGCACACCGCTCATTTGCACAGAAACCAGCGGACGGTGCCCAACCGAGACCCATCATTGTTAACTTTCTGGAATTTACTACCAAAGAGAGGGTCCTGAGAGAGCTATGGACAAAGAATATAGAACTGGGGAATAAAGTACCGTCATTCCATCACGATTACGCGACAGAGATGGTCCAAAAGAGAAAGGAGTACAACACTGCTAAAAGAATCCTGAAGGAGAAGGGCATCCGCTTCCAGACGCCATTCACCAAGATGAAGACCCACTGGGATACGGGAACTCGAACCTACAACAGCGCAGAGGAGGTAAAGGAGGAATTGGCGAGACGCGGCCTGGCGGAGAAGACGGCGGTGGCGACGGGTGCGGAGGGGCCTGCGGCACTCGGTGCCCCGCACTACGACGGAGTGGCAGTGCAAGGAGGGATCCTGGAGGGGCTACGCATCAGCAGCGACACGAGCCAGAGAAAAGCTACAAGAGTTTCAAAGATTCTTTGATTAAATTCAGAGAATACAGGGAAGAAAGCTGGTAGGGATGTTCTAGTATGACCGGTGTTTTTAGTTGACAAATTATTAAAATTGAATTCCCATGTTAATAGAAAAGAGACTGTGGGAAGTCCGGGTCGCTCCTTTTTTTCTAACGTTGGACTCATTTAGAACGACTAAAATCCTCATTGCAGGTTCAAGTGTCATTTCTAAGTTAGGTTAGATTTTTGACTGCCTTCACGCGGGCCGGGCAGAGACACGCCGTAGTTTGGCCATGCCTGATCTACAGGAAACACATCTCTCTCAACAAGAGCTAAATCAACATGATTTAAAAGCTAAACTCGACACAACTAATGGCAACAGAAGTCAGACCCGCCTGTCGAAACTTGTCAACGTCTCTCTAGCCGAACTCGGGATGTTTGATGTTTGAGGGACCTCCACCCGTTACAGAGGACTATTTTTTTTTATTAACATTACAGACAGATACAGAATAGAGGAATGTAAAATGGGAACGACTGACTTGTACTGACACAGTATTAATTACCTTATTATTTGTCTAAATAAGAGGAAGAAAAACACACTTTAGAGATTAAATGTGGGTATGCTAAATAATCCAAAAACACTGGAGGAGGTTAAGAAAGAGATTAAATGCTCTATGGAGGAGAACATAGATAGTCCAGTAGACACTACCATACTGTGGGACACAATTAAAGCTGTGATGAGAGGGAGGTTAATAGCGAGGGCAGCCTATCAAAAAAAGACGAGATGTGGCGAGGGGGAGGGTCTGGCGGAGGTGGAGACAATTCAGATGGTGGGTATAAAGGAAAATTGGGGGGGGGGGGGGGGGGGCCTGACAATGCCACCTGGGGAGTTGCAGGAAGAGCTTAATGGAATCTTAATCCAATCGGAGTTCTCACCTTGTCCCCCTATACATGCAGC